>NC_051442.1:26088083-26144440 GCF_001649575.2 Kryptolebias marmoratus
GAGTTTGCAATGAAGGCTCTTAGAGTCCTGTTGATGTTGTACATCTCTAAGCATTCAATTATCCAAGTGTGTGGCATTGAGTCGTAGGCTTTCTTGTAATCAATCCAAGCCGTGCACAGGTTGGTGTGTTGGGTTTTGCAGTCTTGGGTGACTGTGTGGTCTACAAGGAGTTGGTGTTTGGCTCCTCTGCTATTTATGCCAATGCCCTTCTCTGCTGTGCTCATGTATTTTTCCATGTGCCTGCTTATTTTAGCTGCTGTGATGCCTGACATGAGCTTCCATGTTGTAGAGAGACAGGTTATTGGCCGATAGTTGGATGGGACTGAACCCTTTGATGGATCCTTTTGGATCAGGATTGCGCGCCCTTCAGTTAACCATTCAGGGTGGGTTCCATTTTTAGCATATATATATATATATATATATATATATATATATATATATATATATATGAGAAGTCGTAATGTTTTAGTACGACTTTGGTAAGCTACAAAGCCGCACCGCTCGCAGCATTAAGGCTCAGTTATAGTCGTGCTTTGTAGCATTACATAGGACTCCTGAGCGAGCGGCGTAGGCATTTGTACTCGAGGCTTACATCGGTGTAGTTTTCTTCTGTGAGTTTTGAACCGTTTGATTATCTTTGTGATCCCTGATAGAGGGATCATTTAAATGCTGATACAGGCAAACCAGCTCCGCTAGAGCACCGAAATCGTCCATTTTGAATGGAGAGCGGCGCACGCAGTCTGCGCGAAGTTACAAAAATTGGGAGGTGCACGACGATGCTCCTTATAGTCCGGTGTGCTTTATATATGGCAAAAGTTTGAAAATCGACCCTTCATTGGCAGTGCATCTTATAATCCAGTGCGCCCTATTGAAAATACGATAGTGACTTTATGGAGTTTAGTGTCAGAACAAAGACTGAAGAATTTAACCTGTAAAATCCACAAAAACAGCTGTTTTACAGCTTTACTGCGAATATAACGTCAGCTCTGTTTTTAAATTAAATGTAATGCAACATTCTGCTGATGGTTGGTGACTGACAGCACTTTATAGCTTACAGTGACCATGGTCCAACAGCTCTGAACAAATAAAACAATTACTATACCAGATAAACTCCAGACCACTGTCTCTCGTTGCATGGACTGCCATCTCTCTTTGACCACCCTCTACCACCACCTCTCTCTGTCCAGACCGCCACCATCTGGCCCTGGCTGTCCAACTGCAGTCTCTTGCTGTCCGGACCGCTGTCTGTCACTGTTTGGACCTCCATCTTTCGCTGTCCAGGTCATTGTGTCTCGCTGTTTGGACTGCCGTCTCTCGCTCCCCGTTGCTATACGGATGGAAAATTCCTTCGAAGCATGTGTGACATTATTGTAAAGCTTGAGGGTTCCTCTTGCCAAATGTGGGACTCAAGTTCCTGTCGGCATCACTCCAGATATAAAAAAAAGGTTTTCAAACCACTACAATTGTTATTAAAACCTACTTCTTCTTCTTCTTCCATTTTTGCTGATAAACAACACAACAGTAACTTCCTCAGTGTCCTCCGGCAACCTGCTACAGCAGGCGGCAGCACCTTCAACATCACCAACCAAGGAGGTAACACCGCCCACATAGTCACCCCACTTTGGCATTTTGACACAAAAAACTCTAAAAACAGGTCATTAACATTTAAAATCAGAAAAAATGGCCACTGGAGTGTTTTATGATAGTGTTTACCTGAAAAGAAAAACATGAAAAGTCATTGTTTTGATATTTTATTTAATTTCCCTTTTAAAACAGAACAGACACAAGACCAAGTTCACACGGTGATTTGTCGACTTTGAAGCTAAGAAAAACTTGATCTTCTTGTGATTCTGTTTGAGTTGAGAGGAAAAGAGTCGATCAGACTTTGAAATGGAAATTAATCTGACTACCGTTTACTGAGCCTCCTCCTCCACTCTCCACAAAAGCTTTTTAATCATGTGTTCAATCAGTGTAAGCAACCCTTCTCTGAGATGAAATAATAATAAAAAAACACAGAGGTTTTGCTCTTATGTCCTCTGAGTTTCAACAGTTACAGACTATCTGCCTGGGGCCTTTCTGTGTGGAGTTTACATGTACTCCTCCAGCTTATGTGCGTTTACTCTGAGTACTCTGCTTTCCTCCCATAGATCAAAAACATGCATGTTAGGTTAATTAGTAACCCTTAATTGTCCTTAGGTGTGGTTGTCTGTGTCATTTGTCCCTGTGATGGACTTACAACCTGTCCAGGGTGTACCCCGCCTGGAGACAGGCGCCAGCTTCCCTGGAGCATGGAAAGGAAAAGCGGGTAATGAAAATTAATGGATGGATAATTGTGTTGACATAAGATATGTGAAAAACATTACTTTTTATTTTAGGAAAATTCTGTTATTGAAAACAACATCTCATTCTGCCAGTTGACATAAATGTCTCTTTATACCCCTAATTTCAATACATAAGTTGATATCGCCTTCATAAGTAACTGTACTTAATTTAAAACATCTCCACCACTATGGGACACTATAAATGCTTTGAGTTTATATCACAACAATGGTGAAATTAACTAAAACAAAATCAGATTATTTATATAGCGCCAACTTACAACAAAAGTCGTCTCAGGGCACTGTACAAAAACATTCACATACATTGTAAAGAGCTAGTTAGTTATCTATCTAAGGAAGCCGGATTGTGTTGGATCTTCACTCTGGGTGTATTCACACCAGGAAAGTCCTTTGGTCCGCTTGTTTGGTCCGGACCAAAAGTGGACTTTATTTTTTTCGTTTGGTGTGGTTTGCGTTCACATTGTGCTTTTTTGTAAGCGGACTATAATTTTTAAACAAAGCCACGTGGGTGACGCTCATTGCTCCCATTGGACAGAAAGACGGGGGCAGCGGTTGGAGCACAGAGCACAGACCCTGAAATAAAGATGGAAGTCCTGCGTGCTGGATTTGTTATGTGCACATCCGCTCTGTTGGTACAATTACAGCACCATTTTGAAATTCAAGAGCAGCTCATTCAACGTCGGTTTAATGACGTTTTACTTCTATTTTTGGAACGGCGCCGGCAAATGCGTGCCGCAACTCGAAGAAGACGAGATGCTCTGTGCCATGATGCTTAACAACGGTGGCCCGTGAAGTCCAAAAAGGCGCAGGCTTTACGTAGTTAGTTCGGCTCAAGTCCGGTCTGTATTCACACCAGAGTTCGTTTGGAAGCGGACCGAGACCACCTCAAGAAGTGGGTCTCGGTCCGGTTGTTTGATCCGCACCGGAGTTCGCATGACTGTATTCACACCTGCACAAAAAGTCCGGACCAACGCTGGAAACGAACTCTGCTTCGATTAAAATGAAACAAATGTGTCAGGTCTGAATACGACCTCTGTCACAGTCTCTCATCCTGAGCAGCACACTGATGACAGTGGAAAGGAAAAACTCTTAACAGAAAGAAGCCTCCAACAGAACCAGGCTCAGGACCAGCAGCCATCTGCTTCGACCGGCTGGAGTTAGAGGACAGGAAAGAGACACAGACAAACACAGAATGACTGGTCCAGGCGTAGTTTCTACTGGAAGAAAAACACGTTAATGATAGAAATAATTACAAATACAAACATGAAGAGTAGAGCGAGTAAAGACAGCAGCAGAGTGAGGAAATGTGATCAGCAGTCTAAGCCTATAGCAGCATAACTAACAGATAACTCAGGAAACCTAACCCAACCATACCCATAGGATTTATCCAAAAAGTAAAGTCTCAATCCTAGTCTTAAACATGGACAGGGGTGTCAGCCCCACAGACAGAAACTGGAAGTTGGTTCCACAAGAGAGGATCCTGATAATTGAAAGCTCTGCCTCCCATTCTACTTTAGAAACTCTAGGAACCACAAGTAAACCTGCAGTCTGAGAACAAAGTGTTTTGTTAAGATAATATGGAACAATAATATCTTTAGTATAAGATGGAGCTGGGTTGTTGAGAGCTTTGCATGTTAGAAGTAAGATTTTATGTTATATCCTGAATTTGACAGGGAGCCAATGAAGAGAAGCTAAAACTGGAGACATCTGACCTCTCCTCCTAACGTTCATCAGGACTCTGGCAGCAGCATTTTGGATCAACTGAAACTTTTAAAGAGTTTTTGGAAACCCAGATAATAAAGAATTACAATAGTCCAGCCTAGATGTGATAAATGCATGGACCAGTTTTTCTGCCTCACTTTGTGGTCAAGGTGGTCCTTGTAGCATATTTAATGTGGGGGTTAAAAGACATATCCTGATCAAAAATAACACAGAGGTTCTTTACATTAGAGCTGGAGGCCAAATTAATGCCATCCAGAGGAAGTGAAAGGCTGTAAGGTTTGTTCCTAAGATGTTCAGGTCCAAAAACCACAACCTCTGTCTTGTCTGAGTTTAAAAGCAGAAAACTATGAGTCATCCAGGTTTTTATGTCTTTAAGACAAGTTTTCAATCTCAGTAACTGATTGGATTCATCGGGTTTCATGGATAAATATAACTGAGTATCATCAATGAAAGTTTATCCCATGCTGTCTAATAACTTTACCTAATGGAAGCATATATAAAGTAAACCTTTTGGTCCAAGCATGGAACCCTGAGGAACTCCTTGACTAACTCTGATGTATGAAGAAGATTCATTATTAACATTAACAAACTGTAATCGATCAGGTAAATCTGATATAAACCATTTTAGAGCTGTTCCTGTAATCCCAATATCATGTTTAATCCTCTGTATCAGAATAATATGATCAGTTGTATCAAATGCAGCACTGAGATCTAACAGGACAAGTATGGACATAAGTCCACTGTCTGAGGACATGAGAATATCATTAGTGCTATTTCTGTGCTCAAAACCCTGACTGAAACTCCTTAAACAGATTATTTCTGCTCATATGTTCACACAATTGATTTGCAACCATTTTCTCAAGATTTTTTTTAGATGAATGGGAGATTAGATATAGGTTTATATTTGGCCAGGACTCCTGAGTCAAGATCAAGTTTCTTAAGTCAAGGTTTAGTTACAGCAACCATAACCCTCCTGTGGCCTTCAGCTCAAATTGACCCAAAGTCACAAGGGCTTCTCTACCTCTCTTTGTCTCTCTCTCTTTTCAGGTCTTCAGGAGGGTTAAAGCTCTGTGGTACATAACCATTCATTAGAGACAAGCAAAGCAGATCCAAAATGGGGATATTATTTAGTGGAAATATCTCTTTGAACAGTCTGGTTGAAAGGCTTTCCATTTTCATTTGGATCATTAAAATTATTTGCACACTGTAATATTTGTATGCTGATGCTACACATGCATAACTCTAATTATTTTTTATTTAAAAAAAATTCTTAGCTGCATAAAAAAAATTAGGTTTCTACCAGAGCAAGAGTGAGTTATCAAAATACTGCTAGTACTGGCAGTTGTGTTAAACTGGGTTTACTGGCCTTCCCTCTGCAATAATCATTTCTATTAGCTCAGAACTTTTCCACTTCAACACAGAACTCAGCAAAGTTTCTCCATTAGGGGGTTGTAAAAACATGATAACCATGTCTTATAAAGGGAGCGCTTTAAAACCTCTGAGTATGATGTAGCATAAGTTAAGAGTTTTGGGACACAAATACACCAACATCCCTTCAAACACCATAGGATCTTGGGGACACAAATTAAGCATCAAGATAATGACTCATCAACCTCCAAGCTTGTGGTTCAGCGGGTTCTCAGGGCATCGGGGTACATAGGTTGGAGTGGACGTGTTGGGGGACATGGACCCATCTAGTTTTGTTTTGTTGTACTGTATTATCTGCTTTGTATTTGTCTTTTTTATTCTGTTTATTTTTTTGATTATTTTGTTTTGTCTGTTCTGCTTTTGTTTAGTTTGTTTTGTCTTAGTTTTTGGTGTATTTTGTTTGTTAGTTGTTTTGTTGAATTTTGTTGTTTTTATCTGTTTTTATTTGTCTTGTCTATGTAGTTGTGTTTATTTGGTTTAATTTGTCTGTTTTGTGACAGGTGACTTGGAAGACAGAGCTGTAATCAGAGAGCCCGCCTCGTTACTAATAACGAACGCCACAAGATCAGACACAGCCAAGTATCGCTGCGAGGTCACTGCTGCTGAAGACCAAAAGTCTTTTGATGAGATTGTGATTGACCTTGTTGTAAGAGGTACTCTGACTTACTTTCACACTAATACATCTACATTAGTGGGAAATTTGTAGAAATTGTATATAAATAACAGAAGCTATTTGTTGCTCTTAAAAGGCAGACTTTGCTTAGTGAATCCCACTATGGATGCTGTAAACTGATACCTGGTTGTGGGTCGCTTCGACCCTTTGGCATAAATATGAGGATGTGTTCTGACCAGAACTGCCCAGCTGCAAAGGCGTGTTCCAGGCTATAAGAGGAAACGTCTGAAACGGCATCTGTTCTGAATTGCAGAGCTAAAGAAAGCAAGGGCTGTGTGTTTTGATGGCATTTTCTGGCAGGTCCAAAAACCCTTTTTTCACCCGGTCCCATCAGTGATATCAATCCATTGATCCATATGGGTTCACAGACATTGTGTGGGGGTTTTAGGCTTTGGAGCAAACTGAAAGCCCAGCAGCATCCTGTTTGTTGCATGAAGACTAACTGTACTGACTCTCATCATATGATCTGTGTCACCACAGTAAAGCCTGTGGTGCCAAAATGCCGTGTTCCCAAGTCTGTGCCTTTTGGGAAGTCGGCTGAGCTGAGCTGCATGGAGGAGGAGGGCTTCCCGAAATCTCAGTATCAGTGGTTCAAGAACAAGGAGGAAATCCCAGATGACCCAAAGACCAGCCTGAAATTTTTCAACTCCTCATACACGCTCAATGCAGACACAGGAACTCTGGTCAGTATGTATGCACGTATGTTTGGACAAGGACACAAATGAGTGGCCGGGGCGGGGCAGCAGGGACAGTGGCCTGACACACAGGGGTGGGAGCAGATATTTTAGGGAGATGGTTGGGGGGCTTGGGTTTGAACCACAAAAGGAATCTACTGCCCTCCTTTGCACATTCCTCAATCGTTGCTTACTTCCCAGCACGACAAAGCTCTTTTCTGTCAGCATGTAGGTGTGACACAGAAATTTCTATCTCACGTTTCCTTCTTTACTAAAAACACAACTAGCTCCTGTCTCTGCTCACTACCAGCTGAGGTGGAGGCTAGAAGAGATTTTTTATAACATTATATAACATTAGAAAAGCTTCAACAGAAAGATTTTCTGAAAGTTAAATACAACACTTATGTAGAAAAGACTGTAAACATGGTTTACATTGCTTTGACAGTTTACAGTGTGGTATCTTTTATGTGTTAAAGTAAATACGAACTCTCATGCTCTAAATGCAAGATACATTGTTTAATAGGGGTGATGGCCATGGCGTCCTATGATCTAAAGGCAGCACAGTGGAGCAGTGGTTAGAGCTGGCGCCTCACAACAAAAAGGTTGCACGTTCGCCTCCCGACTTTTCTGTGTGGAGTTTGCATGTGTAAATTTTCTTTGGGTGCTCTGGTTTCCTCCCACAGACCAAAAATGAGCATTTTAGGTTATTTGGTAAATCTAAACTGTCCCGAGGTGTGAGTGAGAGTGAATGGTTGTCTGTCCTGTTTGTCTCTATGCGTCTCTAGGATGAACTGGTGACCTGTCCAAGGGTGTAGCCCACCTCTTGTCCAATAACTGCTGGAAATAGACACTGGCTCCCTGCAACCCTACACAAATAAAGAAATTATGGAAAATAGATGGATGAATAATTCTAACAGCATCATGAAAGCTCAAGTAGCTGGAGAGTCTGTCAAACACTTGGGTATTTACAGAGATGGAATTTGTTCCAGATCACTTGTTATCATTATTATTAATATCTCTTTAATGTTCCTTGTGTCTTTATTCTAACCTTTTTGAAATATGTTAGTCTAACCTAAAATGCAGGAATGGATTTATGTTAAAAATGAAATTAAGATGACAAAACATAATAAGAGATAATGAGATTTATTTTATATTTTGCAGCTAAATAAAATGGAAAAAATTCTAGTTATAAAATTCAGTTCAGTTGCTTTGTTTTAAAATTTTTATCAAAAAAAGATACTTGTGTGTTCAAGTCTGAACTATTTTCATAGGTAATCTGAATTTAACACTCCCTGAGATGAACATGACGGGTTTTTATTTACAATGCAAATGTGTACCAGCTCCCGCACGACCTGGAAAGGAAAAGGTTAAAAAGATGGATGGATGGATGGATGGATGGATGGATGGATGGATGGATGGATGGATGGATGGATGGATGGATGGATGGATGTCACATGTTCTTTAATCAGTGTCAGAATAATTATTTTAATCTTTTAGGAAGAAAAAACAAATGTATACAAATAATTAATTATCATCATCAGTTAGTATGTTATAAAATGTCTTTTAACTTTAAAGGAGCCATTGTTGTGATCTGTTGTTGGATTTGTCTGTGCAGAAATTTATCGCAGTCAGAAAAGAAGATGCAGGCGAGTATTTCTGCCGAGCGAAGAACGATGCAGGACATGCTGAGTGTGCAGCCCAGAAGATGGAAGTTTGTAAGTGTTGAGTAAATCTAGGGTAAAAAGTCTCCTGTGTCTGTCTTTAATGTCTCCCCTCTGACTCCGCCTCCACAGATGACATAGATGTTGTGGGGATCATACTGGGAGTGCTGGTGGTGGTTATAGTGCTCTTATGTATAACAGTGGGGATCTGCTGTGCGTACAAACAAGGTTATTTCTCTACCCAAAAACAGACGGGAAACAAGTAAGACACTGAAACCAGTTCACATGTTCACACATTGATTCTCAGCCAACCAGCCTGGTGTAACTGCTGTGCTATCTGTTTGTTAGTTACAAAGTTCCAGCTAAAGGAGATGGAGTGGACTACGTCAGGACAGAGGATGAGGTGAGTACATCACGATTACAGCCAGGAGACACATCTGGACTTTAACTGATCAGGACAATCGAAACAGAATCAACACTGGAAAACTAAATTGACTCAAAACAAGAGTCAAAAATGCAGAGTTACTGTAATGCTTTGACATGCAGTCATGGTAAAATGTCATTTCTTTTTTAGCTTTTCCAAGTACAGTCCCTGTCAGGACTTAAAAAAAGATAACTACAAGCTCAGATAAACAAAACCGTGTTACACTGCTCCATTAGGTTTTTATAAAAACTAATCTGTGTGAAAAACTGAATCCATCTTGTCATCCAGCAGTAACTGTAGGACTTTATCAGTCTCTCACATAGTTGTGGAAGTTTTCTTTCCATCGTTGCTTCAGTTCATTGAGCTCTCTGAACCACAGCATTTAAATCAGTTTGACTAAACCATTACAGCACCTTGATTGTTTTCTTTTTGAGCCGTTCTGTTGTGTTTAGGATCATTGTTTTGTTGCATCATGACCCAGTTTGGTCCAAGCTTCAGTTTTCTGATAGATGGCCTCCAAAGGAGTTCATGGTCAACTTACTGTGCTGACAGTTGATATGCTGTGCTTGCTGCTGTGCATTATGGGTAAACGTGTCTCCTTTGGTCTCATGTTTCCAAAGGACATTGTTCCAGAAGTACTGTGATTAAATCAGATGAAAGTCAGGTGCCGTGTTGTTTTTCTCCTGCAATCCTTTCAAAGAAGTCATATTTGTTCACCCTTTTTCTAGATATCCATTCATGACCTTTGACCTTTAAATTGCTGACTGTAGGGTCATGTCCTGAAGGGTTTGTTGTTTTTGTTGTACATACAGAACTTTACAAATGTCTACTTCAGCATTCACACTTTTTTAGTAGGTTTAATGAAACAGTCAGTCGTTTATTAAAAGTTTTTTATCTAAACTGAATAATCCTTTCAGTCTAAACTGTGGTACTTCAACATGTTAATAAAAGACAACAGATAAATACCTTTACCTTCGTCCCTGCTGGTCTTCTGGTAAATTTTAGACAGAACGGTTAAGAACTTGCTGTTCTGATTGTTATCTGATGTTTTATTAAAACTGAATGTGTACAGATACAAACCTTTTTTTCTCTGTTTGAACCCTGCAGGGGGATTTCCGACATAAATCATCATTTGTGATTTGATGAGGGGAGGGCATGGTGGTTCTGCCCTTGGTGCTGTGGAACCAGGAAGCTGCTCGCAGCGTGACTCACATCCAACCACTTCAATTTGCCAAAGGTGTCCGGGGCCCACAGGACAAACATGTGAAATACCACAGAGAATAATCGGACTTTAACACCTTCAGCTGACTGTAGTTGCTAAATTCTAGTTTTATTTTGCAGTTATTGCATGGTTTTAACACTAACTGAGGAGGCAGAATTGAAACGTCTGTTTGTTCTGCTGGTTCCCTGCCCTGCAGGAAGTCCATCGTCTTTCAGAGATTTGGTTGTTTCTAGAACATTTCTTTTCTACTGGGGAAAATTGTCACACTATTTTTGATGGAATATATTTTAAAATGCCTATAGATGAAGGTTTTTAAATAATTACTTTTTTAAATAATTGTAAAATACTAACGTGTAGTTTTTCTTTTTTTTAATGTAGTGATGGATTAAAGTTCATAACACTTTTCATCATGATGTAAACATTCACACATTTCCAGAAGAACAAAAATGACTTGTAGCTGCATATTGACATGCTCATCATGATCATGGGTCTTACAAACTGAAATACCCCCCCACACACACACACACACACACACACACTCCCATTAGGATGTTTGTAGACAGTCGTAGTGAAGTGTGCTCGTCTGATGCTGTGAAACAATCAGTGCTACAGTCTTTTTTTTTTTAAGTGTCCGTGCTGGTAGTCTTGTAAATATGGTAGTTTACCATCAGAATGAAGATGAAGCTCCAACATGTAGAGGAATAATATCACAGGTCGGGTGTAACCAGAGCTCATGACATGAAATCTTGCACAGTTAAAACGTCACAAGATTTCTGGAGTTGGAAACGGATGCATGAACCAAAAAAAAACTGTCTGGTGACTTAGTCAGGTTAAATGATTGCTGAAGATGTTCCCACCACATTTTCTGGTTTGAACAAATGGTCAGGCACTAGGACCATCTGTCAAACTGTGAGAGCAGCTTTCCTGCTCCTCCTGAGGAGTCTCTGCTGCCACGCTTGGTTTAAAAACACAACACACTCAGTGCCTGCTAATCTGCCAACTTTGAAGCTGTGGAAATAAAGTTTGAACCTGTTTTTTTCATTTGAGTTGAGAGAAAGAATGGATCAAAGTTTGAGGTAAAAGAAACAATGTGGCTGTGCAGTTAACTGAGAGCCCCACACACACACAGCTGTGTGTTCATCAGGTGAACATGTTCTCTCTGTGAGGACAGCAGTAATAATAAAACACTTCAGTCAGTGTTGAGATTGACCACAACCCAGACTGTGTGTCAGATCTCACAGTCTGAGTTTATTTGGTTTTCTTCTCTAATCGCAGTGAAATGTCAGCAGCTGTTTGAATTATCATTGAGGCTTTTTTTACTTGTTCTGATGACCTGTGGTCAAATATTTTCACTCAAAAAACAATAAAAAAGTGATTCAAAATTAAAACCCAAGAAATGAATACAAGTTTTTATTAAAATAAACATTTTAATAAACTGTTTTGACTCATATATAAGATAAATTCATAAAAACTAATTTCATATTTCTGTGAAATACGATACAAGAAATCTGAAAAACATGACATTTTATAAAAAATATTAAAAAGTTGGTCCTTGATCAGCCCCTTGTGAAAAGGATTCTGTTCCACTGAGTTCACGGGTCACGCAGATTTGATGAGAAGTTCAAAGGTCATTGTCAGGTCTGGAGAGACTCGGGACAGTAGGCTGAGTCTGAGGCAAAGCTTGTTCTGTTAAAATCTCCTCTTGTCTCCTTCCTGAGACCAAGGATCCCATGTCAGGATGGGAGTGTATGTTACTCCCCTCATCACACCTTCTAGGCCCAAAAACAAAGGATAAAAACTAACTTGATGACGCAAATTCATTTTTACCTGCAAGACCTAAAAAGCTGTGTTATGGCCACCTGTTAGGACTGAAAGTTTAGATTAATTGAAGTGGTGTTTATGAACAATTAATATCTTACTAGTTGAAGATTTTTGATCAACTTCAGTTTTAGAGTTTAGTTCTGACTGGACTGATGATCTAACAAGACCAGAGTGGATCGCTGCCATCTTAAAACAGCTCCCATCTCCAAATATTCACAGCGATTCATGGAAACACTCTTTTATAAACCTCTGCATGGCTGTCATTTTCACATTAGTTATTTACATCGGATTCTGTGATTATTTAGCAGTATCTCACTGGGCTGTGACTAGTAATTACTGTGGTAGTCCATCAAACATTTTACAATTAGTTAAACAATTTAACTAATGAAATATCTTACAAATAAATTATTAACACGAGGTGGGAGAAACACTAATATTACACGGGGGGCAAAAACTTCCCTTCACCCATTTCCTGCGGGAAAGACGAGGCACTTGAAGGAGATGGATGAAAATGAACACAAAGGTGTTCTAAAGTTTATTTATATAGCACTTTTCAGCAACAAGGCGTTGTGTTGCTTCATTTTGAAATGATGTTCATCCATGAAACTTGTTTAAACTGATATGTTTCTGTACAAACATCATTTCCAAATGAGAAAACACAACACTAACTTCTTTAAAGCTGCGTCACTCTGATTCAGGAGAGGGTTACAGAGCACAGCTGCTTCCTACAATCTGCCTTCAACTTTTTGGGGGTTTTAGTGAAACGCTCACACAGTTTAGAACATCTCCTCGTCTTTTTCTCGTGTTCTTCTTTGTTAATAGACTGTGTGCAGTTTTGACAAACAATAGAGGCGATACTGCCCCCAGATGTTCCAGCCATATGTTGCAGTTACAAAACACATATATGTGGTTAATTAAGACCAGAACTGTTTCTTATTAGCTCTGTGTACGACACGTCAACAATAAAAATCTGCATCACATGTTTTTTGCAGTTGACTACAGTGACTAATCGTTGCAGCCCTAGTATTCACAAGGGAGTCTCCAAAATGTCTCAAAGCATTTGTCTTTGTGTTTCTAGTTGAGCCACAGAGGCTCACAGTCCTGACACTTGAATTTTGAATATTTTCAAAGAATTTGTGTAAAACGTTTTCTCTCAAACTAGTGGCAGATTTGTTGCAGGCGTCTCCGGCTCGTGTCACGAGCACTACAGCTGTATTTTATACCTCCTCTGACAGAAAACATCTAAAGCTACAGCCACACCAACAATAAATAATACTTATTTAAAAACTGCTCCAAATCTGCCTATCTTCATTTCAAAGGTGTACTCCAGTAAATTGATCATAAACATGGGGAAGCTGCCAAGATGTATATAAAATACAGATATAAAGAGGGCGGAGGTGGATAACAAAACAATGTGCACAGCAGAGAATACACTTTTGAAAGCTGTGATTTTCGAAAACTAGCCATTCAAAATGTGTTCACATGATTTAAGTCTTTTCTTGCAAGTTTGACTTGTTGCAGTTAGTCTCCAACAGTCGCAGCCCAGTGAGATATCAGCTTAAATGACGACAGCAGCAGCTAGCTGTACCATTTCTGTTCCAGCCTGGATCACTTCTGCCAGCAATCTTATTTCTGCTTGAGTTCCCATAGAATATAAAATAAACAGCACTGTAAAGGTTTATAAAATTTGAAGATAAAGTGGTTTTAGGAAGTGGGTCCACCTGGGCGGCCATCATTAGCTCTTCAGCAGGGTCTGGGCAGCTGACTGCTGTCATCCTAAACCAGCCGCAGTCTTCTGCCTCAGGAGTCCGTTCTGAGCTCAACATTTAAACTTTGGCAACACCAGAAACGTCCAGCTCCTCCTAGGGGATCTCATGGTGTTCCCAGACCTCCTGGGTCTGCTGCAGTGGGAGGGGCCCAGGAGGTGTCTAATTTAATATCCCACTGTTAATCTGTAGAATTATTTATTTATAGATTTTTCACAGAACCTCACTTCAAAATGTCCAAATAGTCCTTTAATCTTCTACCTAATGAGTCATGTGTTTCAACTACAGCTACTAAAACTAAAACATGTAGGAGTTTAATAAACTCTGTGTAATTAGACAGATAAAAGCTGCAGGTTTGATGTGAGCAACAAAGGAGAATTAATTCCAAGATGGCTTTTAATCAGAGTTCAGATGAGAACACAGTGATTAGAAAAGTCAGAATAATAAATTCTACCAGTTCTTTTACTTTGAGTAACTAGTAGTACACAAGTTATCATCTAATGGATGTTTTCAGTCAGATTAATATTTCCAGTTCAGTCAGAATCAAATCTGGTTAGAAGTGAATATTTTTGGAGAGGTTCAGCCTCTAAATTTTATTTTATTTCATCAATCCATTCTGAGCCTTTATCGATGTTACTGAGGCTATGGATGATTAATACTTGTACTGATTGTAAATAATGTTTGTGTGTGTTTATTTTCCTGCTTTCATAATTCTGTAAAGTAGCGATTTTTTTTTAATTAGGCTACATGAAACTTTGTATGGAGTGAAAAATGTCATGAGATTTGTTGGACAAACAAGAAGTTTAAGGTTTTCCGAAGGAAATTGGAGAAAGCAGTTTTATGATATTTTAAAGTAATAATATTAATAATGATCGCGTGCATCAGCATTCCCCCTGCAGCTGTGTTCATCATCATCATCATCATCATCATCATCATCCTCCTCAGTCTGAGGGGACCGACATGTTGGTCCAGTAAACAACCCAAACCGAGCTGAAACCCAGTTCTGATGCAGAAATCTATCCTTTTCATTCCTCCTAAGTGCCTTCAGGGACAGTTTCTCCCTACAAGCACATTTCACTGCTTCACCTCGTTACTCATCTAATCATTTGTAAATAAATGTTGTTGTTTTTGTTGTTTTTATGGAGTTGAAGGAGTAGACATATTGAATTAGAAGTTTTAAAATGTTAGTGCCTACATTAACACACCCATTACCAAAGGCTTTCAGAATGAGACAAGTATTGGTTTTGACAAAGTTTGCTGCTTCAGTGTTTTTAGATGTTTTTGTCAGATGTTTCTATAATATACTGAAGTACAAATACAAATACTTCAAAGGCTTTTATTGACAAGTATATGAAGTTTGTGCAAAGAGTTAATATTTGCAATTTTGGCTCTTCTTTTTTAAGACCTCTGCAGGTCTCTGTGATACTTCAAACTCCTGCTTTCTACTTGTCATAGCTGGCTGCAGAGGAGACACATTTCCTGACAACATTCAAACCTCTCCTTCAAGTTCTTGACAATCCGATCAATAGTTGATTTAAGTGCAGTATCTCTGCCTCTGAAGCCCTTTTTGTGCAAAACAGTAATGACTGCACGTGTTTCCTTGCAGGTAACCATGGTAACAGAGGAAGAACAATTACTTTAAGCGCCACTTTCCTTCTGAAGCATCCAATCTTTTCTAACTCAGTCAGCCTGTCAGTTTATTTATAATGCGTCCAGTCACAACAAGAGTTGTCTCTCACATACATTACAAAAGACAATTAGTAAAGGTTAGCTGTCTAAGAAAACCAGCAGGATGAGCAGCACATTGGCAGCAGTGGGAAGGAACAGGAAGAAACCTGCAGCAGAACCAGAACCAGAACCAGGCTCAGGTTGGGTCCACCTGCTCCAACCAGCTGGGGTCTCCTGGTCTTCACAACCATCACTGAAATAATGTCAGCAGCTCCTTTTATGACTGAAACGCTGTGGGGATCAAATGTATTTTCCTGAAAACGAGGGACATCATCTGATCTGAAGTTTATACAAATGATCATCATAAAAAACTGAGGCAGCAAGCAAACTTTGTCACGATTAATATTTGAGTCATTTATCTCCAAACCTTTGGCTGTGTAGTGGAACATGGTTTTGGTGATGACACGTAACACTATCAACCAACAAAGCCCACTTCCTGTTACCAGCCATGACTGAGGGGGTTTATTCAAACATAAAGAGGGTCCAGAGAAGAACTGGGCTCCGGTCAGGTCAGGCTGGTTTGGGTGGTTTCTGATCCAGTGTTGGCACCAAACAGGAAGTCATGTTGTGTGCAGGCAGTGATGATGGCTGTATATGAACATCACATGCATGTGTGGAACATGTTACCTGGTCTGTTCCTCACTGACATCATGACTCTGAAGCAAACATACAGAGGAGTGTCACTGTGTGCTCGCTTTGGTTGGTTTTAGAGCAGCTATTTGTGATTAATTAATAAAACACTTCTTATTCACTGGACAACATGTGTGGGGGTTTTCTTTCACTCTCAGAGTCCAGCTAAGAAAGATTTTAATCAAGTTCCCATCAGATATTCCACAAGCATCTTCTAAAGCCATTAGAATGGATAATTTTCCTTATCCACGCTACAAACAGCCTTCTGGTTTCCTTCTGGTGCCAGCTGGCAGCTGACTCCTGGAGAAAACGCTCCACAATCAATCAGCTCAGTGAGGACAGAAACGGGAGAAGCTGCAGAGCCAGCGCACGTTTCATTTCCAGTCAAAACAGGGAGAGTTTTCAGAACTGAAGGAACGCATGTCACCCAGAGTTTTAAACTAAGATCATCTTATGATGAGAAACGATGGAGTTGTAGCTGTTCTGATCAAACCCTTTGATGTGTGATCTCATGTGACAACGTGAGATCTGTTAGCACACAGAACAAAGGTTTTTTTTGACTTAATTATAGTTGTTTTGTGTTGGCTAATGTTGCTTAGCTGTGGTGGCCATCTTGAATTGGGTTGACTCCAAAGGTTAAGGAGATTTAAGGAGTTGTCAGCAACCAACAATTACTTTCTGTTTAAATGAAATCTGTTCAGTTCTAGTGACAAACTCACCCAGACAGGAGCACAAACACTATCTTTGGTGGTGGAGAATACGAGAATACAAATACTTGCATATTGTATATGTCCCTGACAGAATCAAACTCTGTCACAGTTGTTTAGATATTCTCACAATGGAGCTGTTTGAGAAGGTCCCATCATTTTCCATGGAAGGGGCTTAAAACCTGTACTTGAACCAGCCACCAGGAGGTGTTTGTGTTTTCAGCTTCCTGCTTCTGGTCCTGTCGATGGTTTTTGTTTGTTAAATGTGCTGCTGTTCATCATTTATCTGATGTCTGATCTCCTCTTTTTGGAGAATTAAGGTAAACGTTTGTTTATTTAAACGTGGTTTCTTCTTAGATTAGTTTTTAAAATTACCTGTCAACTTTAAAGTTCAGAGACTAAAGAGTTTTTTTTGGATTGAATTCAGCCTGACAACACCAAGAGACCGCTGGGAGTACATCTGTTATCCAAAAGCCCGATGCTGATCAGTTTCAATTCCTGCCAATTTGGAAATTAAACTTTTACAACATTTTTTTTGCCAAAACTGAAATTTATTGTCCAAATTAGGCAGGTTATCAGCTGCTGCTGAAAGGTGTGTGTGTGTGTGTTCATGTCTGTCTTTTGACAAATTATCTCATAAACCAGAGATTGGATTTTACTGAAACTCATGAGAAACAGTTATCAGAGGTACAGCTACAATTAATTACCTTTTAGAGTCAGCCCAATTCAAGATGGAGGCCACAGCTAATCAGACTTACCAAAGACAAGAATGACTGTAACTCAGCCAATTTTACAGATATTCATCTAACATTTGGGGTGGTTGTAGCTGAGAGTCATTTAAAAAACATACTCTGAGTGCTATACACAGCCCAACATCTTTGCTTACAACTTTGCACTGACTGTTAAAGGTTACCCTTTTGTCTGTTAACAAGCCACCTGAGCCACCTGACAAATCTTAATGAAGCTCTCAGAAAGTAACCATTGAGTGCTCGTCTTCAACTGATTAACTTTTAGAGTCAATTTAAGATGGCCGCTACAACTAACTGAGCTTAGCCAGCAGAAAAATGGCTATAAAAAATTGATGAGAGTCATTCACAACATGCTTGTTATTTTCCAGGTTTGACCAAAACTGCTACAACTCCTCGTTTCTCAATATAAATGATCTTTAGAAGATGTGTGAAAGGCGGCGGACAACGTGCCTTTCTTCAAGAGATGCTAGATTGTTTATCTACTATTATTAATATTTGTCACAACCCAGCCCAGCCAGGGAAAAGGGAAGTAACATTAAACCAACAAAAAAGAAAATGTTAAATCTGAAGATCCTGTGAGAATCTGCTGAGTTTGTTTTCAACTGTGATTGTGTAAAAACTGTTAAGATCTTAAAACATCACTTCAGTCATGTAAAGTCCAACCTGACCAGTTTAAACTTTGACGGATGTTTCAGCTGTGAAGTTTCTCTGAGATGTAGTGCTCCAAACAGGGCTGCCTTTTACCTCTTGCTTCAGCTGAATCCCACTGTAGCGCTTGAGGACATTTTGGGCAAATTTGATCCACACTGTATGATGTATTCCTGTGTGAATTTTTCCAAAGCTACAGGAAGTGATGCAAATAAAAAAGGACAAAAACTAAAGAATAAGGAAAAAGTAATAACATTGTTTTAGTGGTTATACACTGACACCATTTGAAAAAGTATTAATCATAATATTTAAAACACAAACAACAACCTGTAAAAGTGAACAAATCTGTTTTGCAACATGTGACCTGTGTGATTTTGTTGACTTTTCCTTGTCCTGATCACCTGCACTGATATAAAGGTTCACTGAGTCTGTTTCAGCTTGAAGTTTCCATGCCAGGTCACTGCTGGCACTGTGATTTTTGTTTGATGCTTATAAACACTTACATCCAAAATGGTGAATCCAGAAACGCTTGATTGGACCAACAGTGAGGCTGGGTTGCTGCTACGAGCTGAAAAGGGGAGCAGCACAAACAGCATTCTGCTATCTGCCATTATTACTCATGAAAGCGCAGAAAAAATGTTGACTACAGCCGTCTGTAGTACGAATATGCAGTTTCACACCGATGTTAGGTGTTTCCAAAAACTTCCACTCTGAGACCTGGGTTCAAAACGTTTTGGTGTGAGAGAATCAGATTTCTGTTGTCGTGTACATGGACAGCCAAATCACGACAGCAATGTTACGGTTTCACCTAAAAACTGTGTCATGTAAACAGGTCCTTAGTTTTGTTTCTGTGATTCTGATCCAGACCTCTGTGTGTGTCTATAAAAACTGCTGATCCACTGTAGCTCTCTGGAAGTCTGCAGAGCACAGATCAAAGAAAGCAGACACTACAGTGAAGATCGTATCTGACAGAAAGATGCTGCCAATTTAGAAAATACCACAGCAACATTTCACAAAGTGACACTTTCTGTCTGCGTGTGACTCGGGGCTGCAGTCAGAACTAAAATAACTGGTTCCAGCTGTTTGAGGACAGCTGAGGACTCTGCTTGTTTAAAGTTTGGAGTTGTTTTTCAGAACATGAGCGGTACTTTCAGTATCATCCAGTGATTCTGTTATCTTTCTATTATTTGGATCTCAAAATGGCTTCAGTTTAATTAAAACCGTTCTTCTATCTCAGCCACAGGGAAACAGTATAACTTCTATCAGCTTGAATCAGAAAACTATTCACAATAAGAGGATCATCCTTATCTTTTCTCATGAGTCACTGGAACTAATGAGGCTGTTACAAACATTTCTTCTCTCCCGCTAACATCATTTCTGTTTCCTCCCATTTTCACATCAGACTATAAAGGCTCCTGAAATGCTGTGTGTGTGTGTGTGTGTGTGTGTCAGTACAGAAAACATTCACCTTGTATTAGAAGTGATCGACGCTCTCAAACACCTTCATATCTGGAATCACTGATTGATATCTCANTCATCATCATCATCATCATCATCATCATCCTCCTCAGTCTGAGGGGACCGACATGTTGGTCCAGTAAACAACCCAAACCGAGCTGAAACCCAGTTCTGATGCAGAAATCTATCCTTTTCATTCCTCCTAAGTGCCTTCAGGGACAGTTTCTCCCTACAAGCACATTTCACTGCTTCACCTCGTTACTCATCTAATCATTTGTAAATAAATGTTGTTGTTTTTGTTGTTTTTATGGAGTTGAAGGAGTAGACATATTGAATTAGAAGTTTTAAAATGTTAGTGCCTACATTAACACACCCATTA
This sequence comes from Kryptolebias marmoratus, assembly GCF_001649575.2. NCBI lineage: Eukaryota > Metazoa > Chordata > Actinopteri > Cyprinodontiformes > Rivulidae > Kryptolebias > Kryptolebias marmoratus. Next base: position 26,108,113 of record NC_051442.1, read on the forward strand.
CCAAAGGCTTTCAGAATGAGACAAGTATTGGTTTTGACAAAGTTTGCTGCTTCAGTGTTTTTAGATGTTTTTGTCAGATGTTTCTATAATATACTGAAGTACAAATACAAATACTTCAAAGGCTTTTATTGACAAGTATATGAAGTTTGTGCAAAGAGTTAATATTTGCAATTTTGGCTCTTCTTTTTTAAGACCTCTGCAGGTCTCTGTGATACTTCAAACTCCTGCTTTCTACTTGTCATAGCTGGCTGCAGAGGAGACACATTTCCTGACAACATTCAAACCTCTCCTTCAAGTTCTTGACAATCCGATCAATAGTTGATTTAAGTGCAGTATCTCTGCCTCTGAAGCCCTTTTTGTGCAAAACAGTAATGACTGCACGTGTTTCCTTGCAGGTAACCATGGTAACAGAGGAAGAACAATTACTTTAAGCGCCACTTTCCTTCTGAAGCATCCAATCTTTTCTAACTCAGTCAGCCTGTCAGTTTATTTATAATGCGTCCAGTCACAACAAGAGTTGTCTCTCACATACATTACAAAAGACAATTAGTAAAGGTTAGCTGTCTAAGAAAACCAGCAGGATGAGCAGCACATTGGCAGCAGTGGGAAGGAACAGGAAGAAACCTGCAGCAGAACCAGAACCAGAACCAGGCTCAGGTTGGGTCCACCTGCTCCAACCAGCTGGGGTCTCCTGGTCTTCACAACCATCACTGAAATAATGTCAGCAGCTCCTTTTATGACTGAAACGCTGTGGGGATCAAATGTATTTTCCTGAAAACGAGGGACATCATCTGATCTGAAGTTTATACAAATGATCATCATAAAAAACTGAGGCAGCAAGCAAACTTTGTCACGATTAATATTTGAGTCATTTATCTCCAAACCTTTGGCTGTGTAGTGGAACATGGTTTTGGTGATGACACGTAACACTATCAACCAACAAAGCCCACTTCCTGTTACCAGCCATGACTGAGGGGGTTTATTCAAACATAAAGAGGGTCCAGAGAAGAACTGGGCTCCGGTCAGGTCAGGCTGGTTTGGGTGGTTTCTGATCCAGTGTTGGCACCAAACAGGAAGTCATGTTGTGTGCAGGCAGTGATGATGGCTGTATATGAACATCACATGCATGTGTGGAACATGTTACCTGGTCTGTTCCTCACTGACATCATGACTCTGAAGCAAACATACAGAGGAGTGTCACTGTGTGCTCGCTTTGGTTGGTTTTAGAGCAGCTATTTGTGATTAATTAATAAAACACTTCTTATTCACTGGACAACATGTGTGGGGGTTTTCTTTCACTCTCAGAGTCCAGCTAAGAAAGATTTTAATCAAGTTCCCATCAGATATTCCACAAGCATCTTCTAAAGCCATTAGAATGGATAATTTTCCTTATCCACGCTACAAACAGCCTTCTGGTTTCCTTCTGGTGCCAGCTGGCAGCTGACTCCTGGAGAAAACGCTCCACAATCAATCAGCTCAGTGAGGACAGAAACGGGAGAAGCTGCAGAGCCAGCGCACGTTTCATTTCCAGTCAAAACAGGGAGAGTTTTCAGAACTGAAGGAACGCATGTCACCCAGAGTTTTAAACTAAGATCATCTTATGATGAGAAACGATGGAGTTGTAGCTGTTCTGATCAAACCCTTTGATGTGTGATCTCATGTGACAACGTGAGATCTGTTAGCACACAGAACAAAGGTTTTTTTTGACTTAATTATAGTTGTTTTGTGTTGGCTAATGTTGCTTAGCTGTGGTGGCCATCTTGAATTGGGTTGACTCCAAAGGTTAAGGAGATTTAAGGAGTTGTCAGCAACCAACAATTACTTTCTGTTTAAATGAAATCTGTTCAGTTCTAGTGACAAACTCACCCAGACAGGAGCACAAACACTATCTTTGGTGGTGGAGAATACGAGAATACAAATACTTGCATATTGTATATGTCCCTGACAGAATCAAACTCTGTCACAGTTGTTTAGATATTCTCACAATGGAGCTGTTTGAGAAGGTCCCATCATTTTCCATGGAAGGGGCTTAAAACCTGTACTTGAACCAGCCACCAGGAGGTGTTTGTGTTTTCAGCTTCCTGCTTCTGGTCCTGTCGATGGTTTTTGTTTGTTAAATGTGCTGCTGTTCATCATTTATCTGATGTCTGATCTCCTCTTTTTGGAGAATTAAGGTAAACGTTTGTTTATTTAAACGTGGTTTCTTCTTAGATTAGTTTTTAAAATTACCTGTCAACTTTAAAGTTCAGAGACTAAAGAGTTTTTTTTGGATTGAATTCAGCCTGACAACACCAAGAGACCGCTGGGAGTACATCTGTTATCCAAAAGCCCGATGCTGATCAGTTTCAATTCCTGCCAATTTGGAAATTAAACTTTTACAACATTTTTTTTGCCAAAACTGAAATTTATTGTCCAAATTAGGCAGGTTATCAGCTGCTGCTGAAAGGTGTGTGTGTGTGTGTTCATGTCTGTCTTTTGACAAATTATCTCATAAACCAGAGATTGGATTTTACTGAAACTCATGAGAAACAGTTATCAGAGGTACAGCTACAATTAATTACCTTTTAGAGTCAGCCCAATTCAAGATGGAGGCCACAGCTAATCAGACTTACCAAAGACAAGAATGACTGTAACTCAGCCAATTTTACAGATATTCATCTAACATTTGGGGTGGTTGTAGCTGAGAGTCATTTAAAAAACATACTCTGAGTGCTATACACAGCCCAACATCTTTGCTTACAACTTTGCACTGACTGTTAAAGGTTACCCTTTTGTCTGTTAACAAGCCACCTGAGCCACCTGACAAATCTTAATGAAGCTCTCAGAAAGTAACCATTGAGTGCTCGTCTTCAACTGATTAACTTTTAGAGTCAATTTAAGATGGCCGCTACAACTAACTGAGCTTAGCCAGCAGAAAAATGGCTATAAAAAATTGATGAGAGTCATTCACAACATGCTTGTTATTTTCCAGGTTTGACCAAAACTGCTACAACTCCTCGTTTCTCAATATAAATGATCTTTAGAAGATGTGTGAAAGGCGGCGGACAACGTGCCTTTCTTCAAGAGATGCTAGATTGTTTATCTACTATTATTAATATTTGTCACAACCCAGCCCAGCCAGGGAAAAGGGAAGTAACATTAAACCAACAAAAAAGAAAATGTTAAATCTGAAGATCCTGTGAGAATCTGCTGAGTTTGTTTTCAACTGTGATTGTGTAAAAACTGTTAAGATCTTAAAACATCACTTCAGTCATGTAAAGTCCAACCTGACCAGTTTAAACTTTGACGGATGTTTCAGCTGTGAAGTTTCTCTGAGATGTAGTGCTCCAAACAGGGCTGCCTTTTACCTCTTGCTTCAGCTGAATCCCACTGTAGCGCTTGAGGACATTTTGGGCAAATTTGATCCACACTGTATGATGTATTCCTGTGTGAATTTTTCCAAAGCTACAGGAAGTGATGCAAATAAAAAAGGACAAAAACTAAAGAATAAGGAAAAAGTAATAACATTGTTTTAGTGGTTATACACTGACACCATTTGAAAAAGTATTAATCATAATATTTAAAACACAAACAACAACCTGTAAAAGTGAACAAATCTGTTTTGCAACATGTGACCTGTGTGATTTTGTTGACTTTTCCTTGTCCTGATCACCTGCACTGATATAAAGGTTCACTGAGTCTGTTTCAGCTTGAAGTTTCCATGCCAGGTCACTGCTGGCACTGTGATTTTTGTTTGATGCTTATAAACACTTACATCCAAAATGGTGAATCCAGAAACGCTTGATTGGACCAACAGTGAGGCTGGGTTGCTGCTACGAGCTGAAAAGGGGAGCAGCACAAACAGCATTCTGCTATCTGCCATTATTACTCATGAAAGCGCAGAAAAAATGTTGACTACAGCCGTCTGTAGTACGAATATGCAGTTTCACACCGATGTTAGGTGTTTCCAAAAACTTCCACTCTGAGACCTGGGTTCAAAACGTTTTGGTGTGAGAGAATCAGATTTCTGTTGTCGTGTACATGGACAGCCAAATCACGACAGCAATGTTACGGTTTCACCTAAAAACTGTGTCATGTAAACAGGTCCTTAGTTTTGTTTCTGTGATTCTGATCCAGACCTCTGTGTGTGTCTATAAAAACTGCTGATCCACTGTAGCTCTCTGGAAGTCTGCAGAGCACAGATCAAAGAAAGCAGACACTACAGTGAAGATCGTATCTGACAGAAAGATGCTGCCAATTTAGAAAATACCACAGCAACATTTCACAAAGTGACACTTTCTGTCTGCGTGTGACTCGGGGCTGCAGTCAGAACTAAAATAACTGGTTCCAGCTGTTTGAGGACAGCTGAGGACTCTGCTTGTTTAAAGTTTGGAGTTGTTTTTCAGAACATGAGCGGTACTTTCAGTATCATCCAGTGATTCTGTTATCTTTCTATTATTTGGATCTCAAAATGGCTTCAGTTTAATTAAAACCGTTCTTCTATCTCAGCCACAGGGAAACAGTATAACTTCTATCAGCTTGAATCAGAAAACTATTCACAATAAGAGGATCATCCTTATCTTTTCTCATGAGTCACTGGAACTAATGAGGCTGTTACAAACATTTCTTCTCTCCCGCTAACATCATTTCTGTTTCCTCCCATTTTCACATCAGACTATAAAGGCTCCTGAAATGCTGTGTGTGTGTGTGTGTGTGGGGGGGGTGGGGGGGTAAAACATGTAGGTCGATGCTCATGTTTATCTATTTACTTTTTATGAAAATTTTTAGTGCAATACACAACATACCAGCACTTCACAGGCTTTTATTAGGAACCTTTTTAAAGCTTCTCACTCTTTAAATAAGAAAAAGGTGTTTAAAACATGGGCAAGGATTTTTTTAAAAGCATCAAAATGTTTATATTACTAAAGGATGCCACAAAACATCCGGAGCTTAAATGTAAAAATCTTCTTATCTGAAGGTAAAAGGAGGAGGGCACTCAGATTAATCTGTGGGCTGCTGTGGAGTCACTCTGCCCCCTGGTGGTCACTGTCCGAACTGCAACAGCTGCTAAGCTTTTCAACCAGGAACAGATAAAACATTTAAACCATCAGGAACATTATTATTCTAATTAAACTGCACCTGTACCTTTCTGTATAGCTAAGACTCCTAAGAGTTTGTGTGTACAGTGTGGGGGAGAAGGGGTGGGGGTTATGATTACCCAGGGCCCACTGCAGGGAGGGGCCTTCAAAAAGCCTGGAATGAGAAAGGTTTTAAAAATATTTGTAAGAGACACTGATCAAATGAGCATGAGACCTACCAAGATGGTTTATGCATAAGGCCCAGAATTAACAGTGAAGAGAAACTCTGAGGGACGGCTTGGACGCCACTGTGTGGGAAGAGCTCTGTGGTCTCCATGGGGAGGACACTAACAGAGTGCATAATCATCTGTGTGGAGAACACTGTGCCCATCAGGACTGTTTGGTGTTTCTCAATCCTGTAAAAGGTTTTCCTCAAGAAGAAGAAGAAGAGAGCCTTTTGATTGGGAAATGAGGAGGAGGATCAGGGAGGAAAGACAGTGGGGATATAGCTGCAGAAGAATAACATCAGCAGGGTCTTGGCAGGAAATGGCAAATCCCAAAGAGTAAAACAACAAATAAGTAAATGTTAAGTTAACTTGAGACCCAGTGCCACTACCAGTCATTTCTTTCCTCTCTCCTTTCTCTAATCCGTCATATCTCCNGTACATCCAGATAGTGCGAGACGAATCTCGGAATGTTTTCCCCACACTCGTTAAGCACCCTGAGACAGTCCTTTATGTTGTTATGTTGTTTATGTTTGAGGTCCTTTGTGTTTGATGCAGCGAATCGAAGTCGTGCACAACTCAAACAATTGGCGCTTTGACTCCTCAATCCACTCAGAGGAGAAATTGTTTGAGGCTAATAATACAATTTCTTCCTGAGATAAAGTTCTCATTTTCGTAACAATAAAGCTCAGAAACTCATCCTCCACTATCACTTTCCCCTCATCGCTTTTATAAATGTAAATTTCGCTCTTAATTCGAACCTCTTTCCAGTAGAGACACACCCATATGTCGCACAGCCGCCATGACATTCATTTAAAATCTTGTCAGCCCTGTTGACAAAGACTTACAGAAGCTCTCAGTAAGCAATCACAGAAGAGTTCATCATTCACTTCTCCCCAGTTTCTCATTTGTTTATCTGCCAGGCCCATCTCCTCCTGCCTGCAATGATTATCATTCACCTATGCCCACTTCTCTTAATTTCCCTTGTGCTTTAAACCCGTTCACTCTCTCCACTTCTCCGCTGGATCATTGCTCTGCTGTGTCTGGTTTGTCATGGTTGTCTTGTCCCTGCCCTGTTTTGGATTTTGTTTTGTTTTGTTTTGTTTTGCCTAGTTATTGCTGCCACGTCAGCCTTTGCTTTCGTTTATCCTTTAGTTAATAAATTAGTTGTTTTTTTTATTATGAGTCTGCACTCTGGGTTCACCTCCGACTCCACCCCTCTTGACAGGGCGTTTTTAAATCCAACCTCCAAGCCTTTTTATTCAGGCTAGATTTTTATACCTAGTAGCATTCTTGCATTTTAATCTCATTCTGATTACTTTTTATTTATTTGTTTGAATTGTTCATGTTAACCTTTGTACGATTAAGTACTTTGATCACCTTTTGGTTGCAGTAAAAGGCTAATAAATGTTGGTTGACTGATTGATTAAAAATGAGTAAAGGTAACAATGAATCCTGAGCACCAAGAAACCATCCGTCTGCTTTTTCTTTTGCCCATTCCACACAGACCTGATCTGCTGTGATGAGAGGCTCTTCTTTCAGGTTGTTGGTATTCTCATTCTTCTCATTCATCTCCTCCTCATCTTTTTCATGAATCTGCAGATTGGGAGACAAAATTTAACTCAAACTTTAATAACATATGAGAAGCTCAAAGCTACTGCAGGGAATGAAACACACATTTTACCAAAACAAATTCTTTAAGATGCAAACTTTTCACTTTTCAAATATGCATTTTTTCTTTAGTGCATGTAAAGAACCTTTCTAAACTTTAAACCTTGGTTGGATTAGTGATGGGAACGGCAGGTCTTTTGAGTGAACTAAGTCACTAGAATCAGTTTGTTAAAATGATTTGTTTGAAAGATTTGTTCACTGAATCCTTCAGTTCACAGTTTATCAGTTAGTTAGTTTAGTTTATTTCTTTTGTGCTATAAACCATAAAAGATGTCCAGCCCCCATGGGCTTATAAGAAACACAAACATATTACAAAGATGCAGACAGAGACCAACATCAACATCCTTCAAACAAAGTGTCCTCTTTCGAAGATGCCAGGCTTTCAAAATAAACTCAGCTAACTGAAACGCGTAATATTTAAATAAATACTGTAGTTTATCTTCATCACTCATACAATAAAAATTCTGGTAAACATCAAAAACTTTACCAAATAATTCATTTCTTTGAATCACAAACAAAGGACAATAAAATATGAAATGCTTTTTATTTTTAATTCATTTAAATCACACAGAGAACAGTTTTGATGTTTTGATCCTCCTCTGGGACTGAGTGAAATTGTCCAGTTTCTGAAGCTGGAGGCAAAGAACCAAATCTAAGCTGTGCACACACTGACCTCTGGACCATAAACATCCTTTATTAAAATTTAAGTTCATAATTTTGATTTACATAAAATGTCACTAGCCCATTTATACTTATAAACATCAAAATATTGATTTAATTTGTTCAATATTACATCTCAACTTATTTCTATAAATGTACTGAAGATCTGCTTCCTCAAATATCCCCTCAATCTGTCTAGCCCAAATATATCTGTTGGACAAATCCCAACAGAAAATGTCTTTTGTATATCTATGATCTGAATGAATTAATGAACCTATTCCACAATCTCACCTTATCTCCAATATATGTAACTTCACAAGGTTCTCATCCCATATCTCCATATAAAGCCAATTTGGGAGTGTTTCTGTCACAGGGCTCAGCACTGGACTTTCTCACTATAAGCTTGTTGACAGTAACCCCAGACTCCTGCTCCATAATCTAATACTGGACAGACACAAGATCTGTATAGTTCAGAGCATGTTTTATAACCCAGGTCACAACATTTAACTCTATTTATAACACCACCTAATGCTCCACCAGCTGAGTCTGATCGGACCTTTAATCCTTCTTCAAATGTAAGATGTTCATCCAAAATAAATCCCAAATATTTTTTAGTAATAGACAAAATGATAGGCCCAAAGCAAAATGTAAATGTTGTCAGTGTGTGGCTCAGCTTATTAAAATGAATAACTTCAGTTTTATCACAATTTATCATTAACCTCATTTTGTTACACCAACAATAAACAATACTTAACAGTTTCTGAAGGTCATGTTCATTCTCAGCAAAGAGCACGATGTCATCTGCATACAATGATATACAAACTTTTACATCATCTACTCTTAGTCCCATGTCTGCCTCCTTAACTACCGTTACCAGATCATTTATACATAATGCAAAAAGAGTAGGAGACAGGACATGACCTTGTTTAACACCAAGTGATGTTGAAAACCAGTTTGTTCTATAGTCCTTCACCTGTACACATGATTCTGGATTTTGATAAATAGTTTTACAGAGTTATAAAATTTTCCATAATTTCCTGCTTTTAATAACTGAAAACACAACAAACAAGGGCTTTAAAAAAATCTATAAAACATGCAAAAGTAGATTTTCCTTCTTGTTTCTTGGCATTAACTATTGTAGTTAAAGAATATATATATGAGCTATACAAGGTATTTTCCTTCGAAACCCATTCTGTTCCTCTGCCAATAAATTGCTAGATTATAAAAAATTAACCAACCTATCATTAAGAACACTAGAGTAAAGTCAATAAACACAACTAAGGAGACTATTGCCCCTGTAGTTCATTGGCACTCGGGATCAGTAATTGTGACTTTAAAATTGGTTTAATTATAAATTTTTGCCAACCTGACGGCACCAAACCCTGTTCAAAACAAGTAACAAAAACATTATACAAAATTAAAAACAAACTAGGTTGTTTTAACACTTCATCAGACAAATTATCATAGCCTATGGCTTTCCTAAATTTTAACGTATCAATGGCCACATTTGTCCTTCGTCTGCAGCTCTCCTCACATGTTTTGCAGACACAAAGTGTTTGTCGATGCGTTTATGTTCCATGATTACACTGCAGGACGTGCAAAACAGCTTCCCACAGCTGTTCTCTGCCGGCCCCTTCTCTCACACGCGGTGGTTCACTTAGGGACGGCTGGCCGACATTAGCGCTTCTGTTTCGGGTCAGCCGTCAGCTAGACACAGCTAACTCCGCGGAGCACGAATATCCAACATCCAACTTAAAACTAACTTCACTGCGGTGTTGTGTGCGGTCCTTTGCTGAAATGTGAAGCATTAGCGCACATTTTGGCTTCGGTCGCTGCTCCTGCACGCTCCCGGCATTCTGATGTTAACAGGAAGTGACGTCACATGTCTTCTTCTTGAGTTATTTGGGGTTATTTACACACTACACAAACACAAACCCACAAAGAAGACACTAGATCACAGAAACGGTGGTGAATCACTTTAGAAACAATAAATATTGGCGGTGTTTTCGACAAAGTTGCAAAAAGTTGCGATTTTGCTGGGTTTGCTTGATGTTGCATTAATAGTTGCGATCGCAACATGGCAAAATCCTGGAGGGTCTGTCTGGGGTCTGAATATACCTTGCCTTACTGAGCCTTGACAGCCCTCTTGTGGTGTTGAAGTGGAAGTGTCCACATTTTTATCTATTTCACATTCCCTCTTTTCAGGAATTATTTGTTCATCTTGTCTGTCAGTGGTTTTGTTTGTCTCATATTTCTTTACATGTATTGAGTTCCGATAATAACGAACTCCCATAGGTGATTTGACTACAACCTGTTTACAACCTTGTGTGGTGAAGCATTAAATGATGTTGTAAACTTGTCCACTTTATCTTGTTGTAACAGTACAGTGTCTCCCACGTCCACTTTTGAGTACCGAGCACATCTTCGGTTATCAGCATAAATCCTTGCTTTTCCCTTTTGTTCAGCATCTCTGTCACACACATCTGAGGCAACTGTGGTTTTCCCAGCTAGGTCCGGTAATTTCCCCCTCATTTTCCTGTTGAACAAAAGTTCTGCTGGGCTGCGGCCTGTGGTTGGATGTTCTACACCCCGTTACACATTAACATATTTCCTCAATTCTCGTTTCTAGTCTGAATCCTCCGCTGCGCCTAAACCTACAATTTTGGTTTGAGCCTCTTTATCAAACTAGGCTAGAGTACCTGCTCTGGCTAACTCCGCCTTTAAGGTTTCAAATGCAATATTTTGCTCAGGCCCAAATGTAAATGTAGCTTCTTTTCGGGTTAAACGTCTTAACGGTTCTGAGAGTGTGGCGAACTGTGGTATGAACCTGTTGCTGAAGCCTACCAATCCTAAGAAACTTCTCACCTCTGCAGCGTTCTTTGGTTCTCTTGCTTCCATCACAGCTCTCACTCTTTCTTCTGTTGGTCCAATGCCTTTTTGTGTCAGCAGTATTCCCATGAATACAAGTCTGTCCATGTTGAACTGGCACTTCTCTGGGTTTATTGTTAATCCACATTCAGAGAGTTTCTTCATGACAGCATGCAGGCGTTTGTCGTGTGTTTCTTGGTCTGCTGCATGTAGGATCACATCATCTGAGATGTTTCCTTCTCCTTCAATCCCTGCTAGTGCGTTAGCAATCTCATGTTGATATCGTCCACTAGCTAATGAGACACCAAATATCAGTCTTTTGTATCTGTAAACACCATTGTGCACTGCAAATGTCATAATCTCCCTGGATTCTGGTGTCAGCTCCAACTGATGGTAGCCCCACTTGAGATCTAATTTGCTGAAGATTGCAGATCCATTTAATCCTTGTAGTATTTCATCCACTGTCAGAATGGGATATCTTTCCCTGACTATAGCCTCATTTGCTTTTCTCATGTACAGGCACATCCTTATGTCTTTGTCGTTTTTCTTTGGTAAAATCACTAAAGGATTCACCTATGGTGTAGGTCCTTCTACAGGCTCCACAATGTCCATGTCGATCAGTTTGTTTATTTTTTTCTACACTGCATCTCTTAAATGGTATGGTATGCGTCTAAATGGCTGTGCTACAGGTTTTACTCCTGGATTAATGTACAGGCTAATCTGTTTAGTGTTCAGTGTTCCTACTCCTTCAAATACATTTGGGTATTCCTCCTGAACAGTGTGTTTTATATCTGTGACAGCAGATTTTTAGCACTCCTAACCTTACAGGAGTCTTTTTTTTTCCCCAGGAGTGGTTCACCATTGCCTCTGATGACAATAAATTCAGCCTCCTCAGTCCTATCACCAATCTTGACTTCACATTTAAATGCACCTTTAACAGATAGTGATTGTGTTGAGGAATATGTGTACAAGTTTTTCTGTTCTTTGGGAATGTATGAATAACATTTGATCTTTTCAGCTTTCAGTTTTTCCCATACGTTTTCCCCCATTATATTACTCGTAGCACCAGAGTCAATTAGCATTTTCAAATTAACTCCCCCTACACAAAATGTCAGTTTCTCAGGTAGATCATCATCTTTCACAATGAAAGCGTACTCATCTTCTTTAAGCACATTTACATTTTGCTTCTTGTCCTTTTGTGCAACACATTTTAGAAAAGTGGTCCTTACCATTACACTTGTGACATGTCTGTCCTCGTGCTGGGCATTTGGGATCTTTAACCATGTGATCAGTAAATCCACACCTGTAACACTATCTGTCTCTTTTATTCTCCTCTTTCATTTTTCCTTTTGGTTTTGAATATTTTCCTTTGTTTGCCGCAGAAATCCGGTTGACCATGTCTTCTTCTTTCTTCTCCCCGGTAACACTCAATAACCACAAACATGTTCCTTTATTTTTCTTGTCATGATATTGTAAATACTGAACAGTACAGTATCAAGTCAACAGTTACTTGACATTTTACTAGCAGCTTTAGCTAACCTGAATATTTACTGCTCACTCTTGATGCACTGGAAGAACTTACCTGTTGTCTTTCAACCACTTTAAAACTGTTTTTATCCCTACATCTTTATCCCTCTCCCTCTTCTGGTTTCTGTTTTGTGCCGCAGACAGTTTTCTTTTCTGCCTCTCCATCATTAACTCCGTGCCATCAGATGACAACACGATTTCAATGAAAACGATTGCGGTCCAGCGAATGCTAGCGGTGGCGCACACTGGTTATTGATCATATCATTTACAGATGCACTAGGAGCTGTTAAATACAGAAAAGGCAAACTAGAAATAGGTTTCCCATCATCACTTTGGCGCCCCTTCAGCGCGCGCCCCTATGCACCGCATATACTGCATAACCACTTTTTGCGTCATTGGTCAGATGTACAAGATTGAAGTTTCAGTTCTTTGCGCTGTTTGCAGCAGACATAAGTATTAGTAGCAGTGTTGAAAAGTACATCATGCATCAGCAAGTCTTCAAGAATCAGAGGCACATAGAACTTTCCTTCAACACCTTTTTTGGTGTGATGGCACGAAGATTGTAGGACTGGGATTTTGTTTAGGAACGCAGAGTCCTCCTCAGCTGAGGAGTGGTACTATCTGCTCAACCAAAGTGACACTCAGTTGGTTTGAGTTGTCAGGTTCTGGAGATGGGTCTGTGGCCAGAGACTGTGTTTTTCATCACAGAGGTTGGAGAAGAGTCCATTCTTGTGTTTGTGAAAGGGTTTGGCATTTCAGGTACATTCACTATCAGGGTGTTGGTTTACTGAGCTGATCAGAAAAGGTTCATCCTTGGACTTATCTTTCGTATGTGTCTGATGGTGTCAACATCTTGCTGACTTAGAGAAAGAGAAATCTTCTCTTCAGAATTTAGAGGACCTGTTTGGACTTTGCATTGTTTTTGGTCCTTTTGAAGTTGGAAGAAAGCTGTAGTTTGTCGCAAAGTGTGCGGTTGTGGTTTCATGAATTGGTCTGTGTTTTATTTGATCCTTTCTCTCAGCTTGTATCCACTCATTTTCAAATCAGCGAGTGTACCAAGTCAATGACTAATGGAGGGATGGAGGTTTTGTATGAACTCTTTGAGGTTTTCATCACATTCCATGCCAGGTGTAAGTCGAACCAAAATACGTGCTATGATCATGCATCTGCAGAGGTTCAGTTTGACCAGACTGGACTGCATAGTTCTGAAATTCCTTCTCCAATGCTTTGAAGAAGAGGGGGTATCTTTCTAAATCTCTGTCTGTAGGCTTAAGTTGGCTTTGACTTCCTGTTGTGAGGAAGGACTGTGGTCCATTGGGGCCTGCAGGACCCTGAACTGGGGCCCAAGCAGATCCTGGGGGTTGAGCAGGTGCAGAAAGATTAGCTTGGACTTGGAGGGTAGGGAGGTGCTAAAGGCTGAGTGGGTGCCTGTGGGTGTGGGGTGGGATTTTGTGGGTTTGGCCTAGGCCTAAAGCAGTGTATGATGGCAGTTGAGGGGGTACTTGTGGGTATTTCCCTGAGAACCCATTCTAAATAGATGGGTCTTTGAGAGCATACTGATAATAGTCAGGGTTGAATGCAAGGTTTGAGGATGTAACCTCTGGAGCAGCAGGTTGGCTCTGCAGCATGTTTTAGAGGTAACCTCCAGAAGTGGTTCAGTTGTTAACAAATCACTGTATGTTAAAAGTGGTTAAAGTCTAAGTTTTAAGTTTTAGGTTTTGTGATGAGAAATGTATGTAAAAACAAACAATGAATCACTTGTTTATTTACAGATTTTTATATCTTTAAAGTGAAAGAAATATGACAAAATAGTTGATTAATCATAATGTTTAAAAAGACTATCATTATTGACTGTTTAAACAAAATAAAAGATACATTTTCTCTCATCCTGCATGATACCAAAGGGCCTATGTACATGTGATGCTTCCTACAACAGGATACAGAAACAGACTAGTTTGTAAACCAAACAACAGAACTTCAACATGGTACCTCTCAGAGGTAGGAGGTCATCCAATCACAACAGATGATATGAAACCCATGAAACCCCTAGAGGCCAGAATTCCCTATACTAAGGCAAGTGTGCCTGTCATGACCAAATACAACATTCCTCATCCTGCAAAAAGATCAGAAAAGAATCCAACAGGAACAAAGTCCTTATAAGACTCTTCTCCTCTCAATCAACATGATATTGATGTTGTCAGATGTATATTAGAAACTGTTCAAAAGAAGGATAAGTCCAAGGGGGAACTTAAAGAGGACCTGTTAAAGTTTCCTTGAATAAGTTAGGAGAGGTCTGTAGGCTGTATAAAACATCTTCATTACATTTAATACACAAAATCATTCTCAGACATTGAGATTTCACCTGATCAGTTCTGTTTGTTTTGAGCTCATTTCAGAATAAGTGGTTTTAGGGCTACATCATTATTATGCATAGGTTGCTAGGTAACGGGGATTGTGACGCAATAATCCTGAGGTTTTTGAAACAAGTTGTTTTGCAGACACCAGAAAACATTTACTAATTGCCAAAAAATGGCTGGGTGTTTTTTTGCGCCTGGACTGTTTCCAGAAGCAGTAGATACTCAAATGGAAGTACAAAAACATGCAAAAAGTGAATTTTGCATAATAGGTCCCATTTAACGTTACCATTTTTTCCTGTTAAAGAAGCAGAAGTAACTGTACCCTCAGTTCAACATCATCTGCGATGTTGCAAAAGGGTCTGGTGGCAAACCAAGGTTGCTCTTCTATGCCCTGCTGAACAAAATAAATGGAAAAAATGCAAAAACCCCAGTAAGCACTGGGTTAAAAGGGTTGGCTCTCCTCCCATGACATTCCTAATAAAGACGTCTCCAGGAAACTGGCTCCTAGGTTGCTTGGCCCCTTTGAGATAGACTACAACCTGACAACAGAATGATTTAAGCTTCCCTTGTCAATGACAATACATCCTACGTTTTATATTTCACAAATCAAGCTAATAATCAACAGTATACTGTTGTTTATCTGCAACTCAATCAAGGAAACTGAAAACTCCAGCAGAAGTCTGGAATATTTTGGAAACTTCCTCAGAAATGTTGTTCATCTATTAGCACTTTGAATCGCCTTGTTGCTGAAAAGTGCTATATAAATAAATTTGACTTGACTTGACTAGATGCAGCCCAGTGAGATACTATTTTTAGTTTATCAGTCCTGTCAGAATTATTCAGTGTTTATTTCTCTAAACTGAGGTCAATCAAAAAGCTGTCTTCAACAGGTAAGATGTTATTTGTTCTGAAGTAGTTCACAGAACCTCACCTCAACATGGATATAATGTCCCTTTAATGATCTTGTGGTTCGTTAGTTTATTTAGGCCATGGTGATCTAAAGGCTTTTATTTAATTATTTATTTTGACATGTGTAAGAAGTGACTCATCACATAAACTGGAAAAAGTCTTTTTTGGCTAAACCATTTTGAGTAAAATGAAATTATTCTGATTTGCAACAAAAATATCTCCACAAACGCCCACCACATTCAGACTGCTCGCATGCTTCGTCTCATTTTCATTCTGGTTCGCTGGGGTTATACATTTTCCGAGGATTCCTGAAGGCATCTTAGAGACAACGCTTCTCCTGTTGTTCAGCCAGGAGCCGCTGCACCGAGCTGAGCTCCGCTGGGACGGCAGTGGACAAGTTCCTCACTGGATTTACACCGACGAGACACCCGGGGGAGGAAGATACTACCCGAAGTTAACTTGGGATGGGAATAAATTAGACGGAGGACTCAGAACTCCTGAGAGGAACCACGGTGCTCGGATGCCTTGTTGCCCTGGGGGAGCCGTGTTTGTTACTGCAGTCAAGCCAGTCCTCACGCGGGTTTTTTGTGCACCCAAAAACGCAGTATTGCGGTAGTATCACTTACAAGGCGCTTTCAAAATAAAAGCTGACTTCTAAATCGTGTTAGTTCCATAGACGGAGTATGTAAGAAACGACCTCTCACGTGAACCCGGAAGTAGAAGCCGGAACGGGACCAACCTTCCCTCTCGGCTGTTTCCATGGCAACCTTTAATTCAGGCAACATGAACGGGACATTACTGTTGGGACAATAAACTATACAGCTCTCGTATTCTTCAGGTGTTGTCTTGTTCATTCATGTTGTTCTGACTCAGCTGAACTATGTTCAAATATTCATTTTGTTGCCCACCAGCAAAGGCTGAACAATAAATGTTTTTAGCCTAGTTGTTGTTTTGTGTGTGTTCCTTTAACTGTCTGTCTGTTAGCAAAATATCTCTTGAACCAGTGGGCGGATTTGAATAAAACTCTCAGAAAGTAACATCTGGATGTGCATCTTCAACTGATTAAGTTTTGGAGTCAGTTCCATTCAAGATGTCCACCACAGCTAAGCGACCTTAGAAAAGACAAAAATGTCTCTGACTCAGTCAATTCTACCAATACTGGGTGAAAATGTGGTGTGGTAGTAGCTGAGACTCATACCCAACTAATAGTCTAAGCTCTATGTGATCAGACTCATGTTTTAAATACTTTGCTACAGCCACCTGACAGTAAAAAAGAAATGCACAAAAGCAGCTAAAACTCAGTCAACTTTACAGATATTGAGCTAAAACCTGCAGGGAACAAAAGAAGGTGAGTGTCTCCCTTTTGAATTTAAGTTGATATCTGAGAGTTAAAGGCTTTTGGTTCAGTTATTTTGTTAGAGAGGAGGATGGAGAGGACTGCAGCAGTGGTGAGGTAGTGGCAGGACGAGGATGGGTGAGTGGATGCCAGGTTACTCGGTTCTTGTAGAGCTTGTCGGTGGAGTTTCCAGGTAGCGGGTTCTTCAAGGTAACAGACTTTAAGGAAGCACTGGGAGACACCAGGAGACCAGAAACTCAAGAGGAAGGAACCCAAGGATCAGAGACTGGGGTCATGGACTGCAAAGATAACACAGAGGGTAAATTTAACCTTTCTTGGAGTTACTTCACTTAGGGCTGTAAATCAAAACCAAATGGTAAGTGATGTTCCACCCAGCCTTATTCACCCATGAGCTCATCAGCAGGATGGGAATCAGCTGCTGGCATTAGCTCCACCCCGCCACTCAGGAAGCTGCAATGATGTGTTCCTGCAAAAACACTGGAATCCCCCACTATGTGTCATTTTAAAATCTAGCCATTTTTTGGGAATAAAATTCCTCTTAGGTCTGGGAGAACCTTCACTCAGAAGTGTTCCAGCTAAGGACAGAGCCAGCCACAAAGCCAGTTTTCACTCCACACGTCATGCAACCTTGTGCCTGTACAACACCCGGACTGAAACTTAAACACGACCCTACATATGTGATGTATTGCTACAAGCAGAGGCCACTTGCATCTTCTTTGTTTTGATTGTGTAATCCTGCACACCCGCAGGACAGTGTTTAGCAGAAGCACAACTTGAAATGAAGTAATGAAGTAACATGGAACTGGACAAAATACTGAGAAGAAAGAAAAACAGATTTAAAATAAAGACAGCAATGCTTTGCAAAGCCGTTGGAAATTTTTAACTTTTTCAAGTGGTGTGTTAGATTCACATTTAATTACAAGAAACAGCTTGGAAAACTAAGCTAGTCAGGTAGTGTTCTAATGTTTTGTATCCAAGCATATACAAAGTAGATACACAAAATCCTTGGAAAGCGTAGACATGACTGGACATTAGATGTAAAGATGTGAGTAAATTTGTTTGTTTCCTTTTGTTAAGTAAAGAAAAACCCACAACGATCATTGACACTGAGAAAAGTAAGAAAAGGAAAACATTTTCTAAAAATTGACTAATGATAAGTTTATATTGTTTTATAATTGTGGTTCCACAAAATGATTTTAAAATACAAAATAATGAAAGTGGCCTTTACCAAAAGGATGGTATCCCTTGAAAAAACTGAAACTAAATTGCCCACAGGGACATGTTAAACTAGTCACTGTGCTGTTTGGTGAGAGTGTATGTAACACACTGAACATGGAGCACAGGAAGCTGAGGACAGAGTTGTCTCAGGAGCTTAGAAAGATAATTACTGAGCAGCATGTTGAAGGTAAAGACTATAAGACCATCTCCAAGCAGCTGGATGTTCCTGTGGCTCCAGCTGCACAGATTATAGGAGCCATTTTTTTATTTTTCTGGTGTTTGGACATAGTTTGGGTTTGTCTTGTTTTTTTTTGATGATTCTTTTTGGTTTATATGTGAATTGACACTCTGACCTATATTTTGCTCCACCACAGGGGGTGGTGTGTGGGAAGTCTATATAGTGTAGGTGTCAAGGTGAATGGGCAGCTCAGGGTGTGGGGAGGTGATACAGTTTTTTACCGCTCTCTGTTATGTGCTGGTTTTGCTTCAATATTGCCTTTCTTTTGCAAGCTGCCATAGACCGCCACCTTGGGCATTGAATCTCACTCAATGCTCAATATGTATTAAATAAATGGGAGCCTCCCCAAATTTCAAAATCAATTCAATTCAAAAATACTTTAATAATCCCAAAGGGAAATTAAATGTTGTTGTAGCTCATAATCCTGGTTTTGTTAAAGAGTTGTTATAGATGCTGATGGCAGTAGGCAGGAAGGATCTCTTATAGCGGTGTGTCCTCGGCCCTGGTGTCCTCAAAGAGTCCCACCAGGTGAGCCTTGCTGGCCTCCCGCGGAGCCATGACAGCCGAGCTCTGGAAGCTCAGGTCGGTCTTGAACTCCTGGGCGATCTCCCAGACCAGGCGCTGAAAGGGCAGCTTCTGGATGGGCAGCTCGGTGGACTTCTGGTAGTGGTGGATCTCCCTGAGAGCCACGGTACCGGGCCTGTAGAGGTGAGGCTTCTTCACTTCGCTGGTACCCGAGGCGCTCTTACAGGCGGCTTTGGTGGCCAGCTGCTTCCTGGGAGCTTTACCTCCGGTGGATTTATGGGCGCTCTGCTTGATTCTGGCCATGACTGGACTTCAGGGTTCTTCATGTTCAACACTGAAGAGTAAAAGATGTTAATCAGTTGCTCCCATTTACCTCCCAGTCTGGACGTAACTCTTTTGAGCGCGTCAGGACCTGGATTCCCCGTACCTAGAAGCGACTAAAAATGGATGCAATTTGATAGTCACTACACAGATAATTCAGAAGTTTAAGTCCACAGGACTGGAGACAACCTCCCTGGACGTGGACACACACAGATAATACAAATGGTAACCAAACAACCCGGAACAACTTCCAGAGAGATTAGAGGTGAACTCCAAGGTCAAGATTTATCAGTGTCGGATTGCACCATCAGTCGCTGTTTGAGCCAAAGAGGACTTAATGGACGATGACCAAGGAGGACACAAAACCATACAGTGAGACTGGAATTTGTCAAACCACAAAGCTTCTGGGAGAATGTCCTTTGGACAGATGAGACAAAACTGGAGATGTTTGGCAACAAGTCCCATCAGCTCAGTGTTTACAGACCCAAAGGTGAAACATCCAAAGGAAAGAACCCTGTACCTTCAGTGAAACATGGAGGAGGGGCTGCTTTGCTGCATCTGACACAGGGTGTCTTCAATCTGTTCAGGGTCCAATGAAATCTCAGGACTGTCAAAGCATTCTGGAGTAAAATGTGAAACTATTTTATCTCTGATATCTGGCTAATTTTCTGAACTGTGAGTGGGACTTCAGAAGTAACATGGATTGATGAGTGTCCACTGTATCTGTGAAGATGAGTAAAGAATCGTTATTTTTGGATAGGAGTATTCTTTCCTGATTGTGCTGCTAATTTCACTTAAGTCACTCTGGTACAGGCAGGATGGGAGGGCGCTGTGAGCTCTTATTGATATTGTATCAGGCCTACTCGTCAAGGTAACACTGGAGGTAAACCAAACTCTAAAAAACTAATGAAATTAAATTTTACCTGTTACATGTAGTCATGATGTGAAAGCTCACAAAGTTTTACAAGTCAGTTATGTCTCTGCATATAATTGTTTTCCAGCTCAGTCTTTGATTGTTATATTTTATAAATCATCACAAATTAAAACCTAACTTTGCTGCAAACCTTTGTTTGCACCGATGTGCACAAGAACTTGTCAGCCTTTTTATAGTTTGAATGAATTTTACAGAGTTTTACTTTCACACTCTACGTCAGTAGCCTACAACGTTATTGTCTTTTGCAATATCTCCGTTCATGATGTACCAGAAGGCTTTGGAGGTTGTCATGTTTCACCTAATGGGTTTGTGTGTGTACCATATCAAATACAGCAGATCACATATTTAGGTTTTGGTTCTCTCACTGGTTTTGCAACAAGAATTTAACATTCCTGAGGTATTTCACACTTTGTATTTAGGATTAAATGTACCTGCATGTTGAGCTGGATGAAGGTTGAAACAGACGCTTGTTTTCTGTAACTGGAGACAGTTCTCTGGAATAGTAAAATAGGAATGTGAAGTTTGTTGGCTATTTCCTTTCAGGTAATTTTAACATAGTTATATATTTATTAGGGATCCTATTGACAGCTTTATAAATTGGACTCTTAAGTTTTTTTTTTGTTGTTTATTTTTTGGGAGGGTGGTGGTGGGGTATTGTGCTTAATTTTTTTTCTTAGCAATCTTTGAAATATAAAAGATTAATATCATAAAAGTGGACCGTTTTTATGTACATACTTGACTGAAAGAAATGTATAAGACTGTCAGACGTTTGACACAAAAACTTCCTGAACAAACCTGATGCAGTGAGTAACCAGAGACCCATTCCTCTTCTTTCCTTGGCTGGAGTACCTGGAAAAGCCTTCGTCACTTCTGTGGTATTCTGAAAACTTGTAATATGCAATTTTGAAATTTCAGATCAGATGTTGATAAAATCTTCTGGGTGACATCTGGGGGTGGTCTGCTGTTAGTCTGAAGTGATACTGGTCTGTTTAGTTTTAATAAACATGGCAACTTGAGAAAAAGATGTAAACTTAGTCATCCAATGATTACTTACTGAGACTTTCATTTAGATATACCCATTGTCTCATGAGCAACTTGCTAACAGACCAACAGGGTGACATGAGAACAATTAGTGTTAAAGTTTTAAGTAAAAATATTGCAAAATGTGTAGTGATGAAAGTTTATGTTGGGGTGACTCTCAGGTACTACAATACCAAGTTTTAGCTCAATATCTGTAAAATTGACTGAGTTTTAGCTGCTTTTGTGCATTTCTTTTTTACTGTCAGGTGGCTGTAGCAAAGTATTTAAAACATGAGTCTGATCACATAGAGCTTAGACTATTAGTTGGGTATGAGTCTCAGCTACTACCACACCACATTTTCACCCAGTATTGGTAGAATTGACTGAGTCAGAGACATTTTTGTCTTTTCTAAGGTCGCTTAGCTGTGGTGGACATCTTGAATGGAACTGACTCCAAAACTTAATCAGTTGAAGATGCACATCCAGATGTTACTTTCTGAGAGTTTTATTCAAATCCGCCCACTGGTTCAAGAGATATTTTGCTAACAGACAGACAGTTAAAGGAACACACACAAAACAACAACTAGGCTAAAAACATTTATTGTTCAGCCTTTGCTGGTGGGCAACAAAATGAATATTTGAACATAGTTCAGCTGAGTCAGAACAACATGAATGAACAAGACAACACCTGAAGAATACGAGAGCTGTATAGTTTATTGTCCCAACAGTAATGTCCCGTTCATGTTGCCTGAATTAAAGGTTGCCATGGAAACAGCCGAGAGGGAAGGTTGGTCCCGTTCCGGCTTCTACTTCCGGGTTCACGTGAGAGGTCGTTTCTT
This sequence comes from Kryptolebias marmoratus, assembly GCF_001649575.2. NCBI lineage: Eukaryota > Metazoa > Chordata > Actinopteri > Cyprinodontiformes > Rivulidae > Kryptolebias > Kryptolebias marmoratus. The sequence continues at coordinate 26,129,838 of NC_051442.1, forward strand.
ACATACTCCGTCTATGGAACTAACACGATTTAGAAGTCAGCTTTTATTTTGAAAGCGCCTTGTAAGTGATATTACCGTAATACCGAGCGTTCGCGTGCCCTAAAAAACCCGCGCGAGGACTGGCTTGACCGCAGTTTTTTTTTGTTTGGGGTTTACTCTGTGAATGTGGGCAGTGGCGCGCTTTTTTCCAGCCTGGACCGGTACCGTGAGATATTCTCTAATCTTTATCGTCTGGTGTGTGTTTGAGCCGTGATGAGGAGGGAATTAAACAGCGGGTGACGCCAGACGGAGCCAGCGAAAGCTAAAGCTCATCTCCTCCAGCGGACGGTGGTCAGAGACCGCAGCCGGACCGAACAACTCCAGGTAGGCTCGCCACATTCCCGGGCGGAGGCTCGTCCTGCCTCCAGGGTTTTACAGCAAGATATAAAGCTGAAGTGTTAACACACGTGTACGTTAACGTGTGGGTTGTGTGTGGAGAGGGAGGGGTTGGTGCTGCTCTCCCAGATACAAATCTTCATTCAGAAATGAATCGATTTAATAATTTCCTTCCCAACCAGCGTGTGTACGACAGGAATGTTAAATGTGCAGCCACGGGCTCAGCTAACAGGTCAGTGAAGTATCCTCCCTTACTGAAGTGAAGTGAAGTGAAATTTATTTATATAGCACTTTTTAGCAGCAAGGCGATCCAAAGTGCTTTATAACACAGAAACAACAATCAGGTACAGAAACAAATACAGATTAAAAACATCAACCATGTATAATCTGAATGAAATATGAGATAATCTAAATAAAGTCATGAAACTAAACATATCTAAACATGAGCTGAGATAGTCAAAATAGTAGCTAAGACAATCTGAATGAAATCATGATAAAGTTAAAACTCAACCAAACACCAATCAGGAATCTAACAATATCTAAAATATGGGCTAAGATAAACTAAACTAAATGTACAGGAAGACTAAATAAGCAAACATAAACTGAAACATAATAATGCTAAACTAAAGGTACAGCATGGCTAACTAATAGTACCAAAGGCCCGCTAAACAGCCAACATAAGAATTACTACGATAACTAGACTAACGTAGTTAAGGAAGGGAGAGAGTGGGGTGACAGACAGTGCAAGGTGTGTGTGTGTTTGTAGAGAAGTCCATGGATCACGTCACAGAGGCCATTGTCTTTGATAATATGATGGAATGTTTATCAGCCAGCCCAGAGCAGATCCACAGATGTCCTTAGGCAGGAGGAGGGAGCAGAGCATCTTGTTAGGTCAGAGTTAATCGCGTGTGTGTGTGTATTAGGACTGTAATGGTATGAGGGTTCACTACAAGACAGATAAACAAATGCCAAATGCTACATTTTTGACAGACTAACTTCCTGAAGCAGAGATAAAGACTCCAACCAGTCTTATTTAGTGTGGAGGATCTAAAGTAGCAGGTCATGTAGAGTAAGGCAGGCTTGATCGTTTGATAAATTCACTGTAAAATAAAAAGTCATACTTAACTGTCTTCTGTTTTTTATCCAATCTGAAGAGTAAACACTGATGCACAGGCAGTAAGTTGATAAACCCCAGGAATTCTTTGAAGAAAATTAGTCAAAAATAGAAATACAACCCCCCTCAAACAACAACAACAACAAAAAAAAACAGATTTGATGCAAAGTACAAAGCAACACACAACTAAATTAGGACTGCCACTACTTATTTTTTCTATTTTACTATTGATTATTAATGTATCAACTCATTTTTCCATTAACCTAGACAACACACGTTTCCCCAAAAGATCATAATCAACAATTTTGTTTAACTTAATTTTATTTTAAAATGTCAACTTTGGCATTTACAGTAAGCCACAAAATGTATACAAAGTCATGCAAATTAAAATACAAAATTTAGGTTTAAAGTTCCAACTCCAGTATAAAAAAAGTTCTCATGTATGCAGTGTGTATGCAAGCCTGAATATCCATTATTTGAACTAGTGTAACTATCCCTTTCAAGAGTTTTGACCTGTAAATAAATATACAATTCATATCCAAACTTGAACATGCGGTGTTACACCCTGACTGTGTGCAGTCCACCTCATTTATTTCCAGCAGCATCACCTCTGCCTGGACTCCTGACAGCAGCTGGCCCACTGTTGTGTTATAGCTCAGCAAAGATCAGTGTGATTTATTTGTGAAAATTTGCAACAATTTCAGTGAAAAAATAATCCTAAAATAAAAGAAGACAAGCTTATTTTAAGGGAAATATTTGTTTAAAAAAATGCAAAAAGAACCAAGAGAAAAAGAAAGCACCATTGTTGATTAAAATGATTTCTTCGGGTGCGTTCACACCAGGCCTGTTTAGTCTGCTGTAATCGAACTTTGGTTTGTTTGCCTAGAAAGTCTGGTTCGTTTGGGGAGGTGTGAACGCGCAATCGAACTCTGATACGGACCAAAAAAGCGAACAAAAGCTAGGTCTCAGTTCGGTTGAAGTGAACTCTGGTGTGGTTCAAATGCATATGTGAACGCAAGCCGCTCCAAAAGCAGGAAGCAAACTATAGCACAGGGACTTCTGGGTAAATACAACCAAAACAAACGCTCATTTCTACCACTAGCAGGAGAAATGGCTCGTGGTCAGACGTGCAGACAAAACGGAAATCCTAAAATTTGACGCCACTTCATTTTTGTTTTCTTTTCCAGAAGAAGGAAGCCATGCTCAGTGTCTTCTTCAGAGGTTTTTGTGTCGTTTCATTCAGTAGTTCTTGGTGCAGCGCCACCACAGGCGAGGGGGGGAACAGGTTGCTGAAAGGGTTTGGCTCGATTGACTCAGTGCAGTGTGAATGAGAACCGCACCAGCTGAAAATGGAACAAATGTTGACATTTTGTTCCCCAATCGAACTGAGTCTACCAGACTATCAGGTGTGAATGCACCCTATGTCAATCTGCATTTGAAATACGGATTCTGGCATCATTTTACGATTGACCAAAACAGCAAAAAGTTGAAGCGCCAAAAAAGCAGGAGGAGGAGTTAAATTATCACCCTGACACATCATGGCACCTGTTTCACAATCGACTATTAAACACACACTCACCAACACATTAATCTGCTTTTATTTTTATTTATCAGTGAGAGCTGCAGTTTTCTCCTGCATATCTCATGTCTGCGATTTCTGTGAAGGAGAGACCGAATGAATTTAAACCCCTGTTTATTCACTGTTAGGGTTATAAACTGAACTGACAATAATTGTGATAACAATTTTTCTCCTCTCCTGCTTTGTGCGCTCTCACTTTGCACTGTAGCTCCTCAGGAAAGTAAGTTGTTTAAAGACTCTTTTTTTTTTTTTTTGCAGGATCCAGCTTTGAAAATTGTGTGTTGTAACAATAATGGCATAACTGTTGTATCAGTTGTAATGAAAATAGGAGACGATGGTTAAATTCACAAACTTTATTACAGCAACTGTACCATTATGCCAGACCCCATTACAGAATACAATGTTGTCTCGGCTCTTCTGTATCTTACTCTGCATTTCTTCTTTTCACACAGTCTCAAGAATTAATAACAGAACAGAAATGTATTCACTGTATAACCTAAGGAGCTGTTTATATTACTCTGTTTTTGAGTCAATCCGTAGATTTTTCTTCTGCGGTTCAGCCATTCGTGTACAGGACAACAGCGCTTGTATCCTCTGAAGCCAAAGCTTTCTGAATCAAGGTCTCTGAGTGGAGTTTTTTGGACACTTGCATTTGCATTTCTAAGGAAGCCGCAAAGTGTGGAATCGCACATGCGCACCACAGGCAGCGGCAGTCATAAGCTATTCTGCACTTGCACAACAACAGTAATGACAGCAGACGGCAGAGTGCTGTGTATGTTACTCACCCTTTTCAACATGTAGCAGCAACCCAACCTCACCGTCGATCCAAACAAACATCCACGTTTTCACCATTTTAGAGGTATCTGTTTACATGCTCCAGACTGTATGTGCGACCCGCTGAAAGCCCAACAGCAGTGTTGATATATGATAATTACCATTTTTATAACAGTTTTTTTGGTTATGTCCCCCTCCTTTTATGTGTACATGTTCACCAGTCACAATCAACAACTAATCCTACAACTTCCCCCCCTCTAAGAAAGCACATGTATGATAGTTGGGGTCAAAATACAATAATTACAAAGTGGCAGTATTTTCTATCTGGCAACCCTGTCTGACAGAAACTACATCAAATTCTATGAACACAGACGTATCCATGTAAACATGTTTTTTTTTTCTTGTTGATTTGCCTCAATAAACATAAAAAAACACTAACATTTGAGACATTTCCTGTTGTGTAAGCAGGGCCTGAGGACACAACCTCTCTCCTGTTATCAAAACAAAGACCATTATTTACTTTAAGCAAAAGTAGCATTTTCTAAAAAAAATTATCACTTTAAGGCAAAATAAGTGTCTGCAGTTTATCTTTAACAATTCAGTTGGCAGCAGGTCCTGTTATTTGTAAATAAAGTCTATTTCATGAAACACAAAACACTGTCAAAATTACAACTGAAATTAGCTCAAAAGCACAGGACTTTTGCTCACATTCTTTCACTTTTTCGCCACTAATTTTTTTTAAGCAACTTCATTTATCACAGTCTTTTGTCCAGGTTGATGCATATTTTTCCCTTTGCAGAACAGTTTGTTTTGTTGTACAATTTGGGCTGAGGGATTCTGCTGTTTCAGTCTTTGGTGTTTCATCTGGGCAAAGCGGCAGTGGTGCTGCATTCCACCTTTTCCCATCATGTAGGACAAGTGAGCTCTACTTGGTCTCTCCTTTTCCCACATGAAGAGTCTTCTGCACTCTGTGACTTTTGTGTGTTTGTCCTTTCTTTTTGTTTGTATAATGTGCAGTTTGGGCTTGTTGTAGAACCACTTCATCTCTAACACCGTCGCACAGTCTGTTGTTCTTAGGTGGAGGCAGGATGTACAGTTTTGTCCTCATTGGTCTTCCTTTGAGGAGCTGGAAAGGGGATTTACCAGTTGTGGCACGAGGTGAAGCCTTGTAGCATTTCAGTATCTCCAGGCTTCCAAAGTTGTAAGGCCAGTCTTGTTTCCAGTAATCAGCTCTGTGGTGCACACTTAAAAGGCCAATGAAAACAATAATTGCCATGAAGATGTAAGACTCTCTTGGTCACAGCTGTCCGCTGAAATTTTGGCCAGCCTCCTCCTTTTTGGCAGCTTTGGCATTGGTGTTTGTGATAGGTGTATGTGCCACAGATGCACTGAAGAGCAGCTGGAAGAATGAGAGAGGAGACCACACTGCTGTTCTGTCAAACCTAGGGCCAGGTTTTCCCACTGGTGTAAACCTCATAGTCTGGATCCCTGTTCTCCTCATCTCTGCCATGCCTCTTAGTTACCTCCTCATCAGAAGATCCTTGGTGCTGAACCTTAGCAGTAGTCCTTCTTGTTTTAACCTTTGGGCTGTTTTTGTTGAGGTGACTCATTGTCATCATTCTCACTTCTGCAAAAAAGAAAGTTATTTAAGGACCAAGACAACAATCAAACAAAAGTAACTCTGCGAAAAAGATTGAAATTACATACCTCTCAGGGCGCAGGACAGGGGGAGATGAGACAGGAAGCATAACTCGGCCATAAGGCGACAGAGCAGAGGTGGGGGGCCTTGGGGGTTCATAGTCATCTTTATTACTATTGAAACAAATATTTGTTAATTGACAGAGACAAATGAGCGCATTATAAAATGTACTCTAACTTAGATTACAGATCTTTCAGGCTGCTGCAGCACAGGGGGAGTTGAGGCAGGGCTTTTGGGGTTTATCATCATCGTCATCATCATCATCATCATCAAAAATAAATGAAGAATATTTCTTCATTGGCAATCAGGAATAAATGTATGCATTTACTACAGGCAAAAAGAAACAAAGGGTTCAAAACAATGCAACCATTTTACTTACTCCAGCTGCCATTGTGTGAGAGGCAGAGGGAGGAGGGGGAACAAATAATACAGCAACATCAGTTTAGCCTACTTTCACTGCAGGGATTAGTATTATATTTATTATGAACAACTATAAAGCAGTAATGTGAAAAATATTTTGATGAAAAACAATCTATAAATACTGTTCAGCAATAAAACTAAAATTGCATACCTTTCAGGTAGCGACATTTTGTAAACTGAATCATCGCCATTGTTTTGATCCAGATAAATAAAGTCTTCCTCGTCATACGAAGAATCCAGGGCACACACAGTCTATCATAATTAGCTCCAACACTTCCTCTGCTGTGTAAAACTTTGTGTTTGGACATTTCTCTCAAAAATAAACTGTCAGCAACATAAACAAACTTGTGCATAAAGCTCCTTTACCCTTTCGTATGTCCGCCCAGCTTACGCAGGGCTATAACTCTAGTTTGAATTGGGTGATTTGCACAAATGACCCCACCTTTAAATCCTTAGATCCAATAGAATCACACTTACATACTCATGTTTATGTGAATCCCACCAATCAAATGAAGAAGGCGAAAACACGTGACACAGATTGAGTCACAGTCGCCTATGTCCGCTTAAATCCTTGTAATCAGTGGTCGAATGAATGGGAAAATGCTCAAAGCATGCTGGGACATGTAGCTGCTCAGTTAATGTGGGTTTACCATGGTGGATATAAAATTCAGAGACAAAACAGCAAAGGTAAGACAGATTTTTATGGCTTTCAAACATGAGGCATAATTCTGGTTTTCTTTTGCTGGTGGTTTAGTGAATCCTGGTTGAATTGTGATGAAACTTATAGTTTTGGAATCTGTGAGATCCCTGCTTTCTGTACTCATATTGGTTGTTTGTGTACATGCCGTGGTGTAAAGAGCTGAGACAAAGTTTTGATTTACGTCACTTAGTGCAATTTGTTTACTTTCTAATTCAACTGTTTGTGGTTTTTCTGTGTTTGGTGGTCATAGAAATGTTTTTGAGCTTTTATTCAGCGAAACATAGACGTGTGAATACCACACGTCTATGTTTAAATAACAGAGCTTGTGGTTGCAGAAGTAGGAAACGGGAAGTGCAACTCCGCCCCCAGTAACGTGAGCGGTGGGTTAAAGCATTCCACACATCCATTTACCGGAGGATGGTGTACACTTGTTTTGATGTGTGTAATGCCACATTCACTCATAAAATCAGCCAAAGCACAAGATGTAAACTGTGGTCCATTATCAGTTGTGATGGTCCAAGAGTTTCCTTGACATGCAAAAACAGAAGTTAGAAATGCCATGACATTGTTTGTTGTAGCATTAGACGTAAATCCAAAACAGGTTAAAAAACAAAAACAACTGGACTTTTATTCTGTAGCTGAAGATGTTTTGCTTCTCATCTGAGGAGCTTTCTCAATTTAAAAGGGGTAAATGCAGCTTCAGGCATTTGGTGAAATAATCAACAAGGGTGATGACAGACCTTCATTTGTAAGCTCCATGTTCAAATGGACCTACAATGTTGTCAGCAACGAGTTGAATTGGATCCTCTGGAAACCTGACAGGTTGTAATGGGGGCAGGTGAAACACCAGCGGTTTTGTCACACTTCTTCCAGATACTTCATGATGACAAGACTGTAGAGACCAAATCGTCCATATGGGCCACCAGTAAAGTTCTCTGAGGCTTTGTTTATTGCAAACCATGCCCTGGTGTCCTTTATGAGCCAGGTGCACAACCTTTTCTCAGAGTTTGGGGGACTACAAGACGTTTTCCTCTGAATATCAGTGGTGACTCTGTAGCCAGTTCATGATGCACAAAGACGGAAGGTTTGACTTCTTCTGGATGGTGCTTCTTCACTTTAGGCTAGCTTTGTAAGTTCAGGACCAGTGTAAGGTCCTCCTCCAGCAGTAACCTTTCTCTCACAGCACTGAGATAAGCATTAGATCTGATCATCAGATCTTTTATTAGTTAACTTTTCACAAGTCCAAAACCACATGGTGCAGCTAAAGCACTGAGTCTTGTGGTTTAATCGCTGCGCTAAGCATGTTGCCTAATTGTGTCTACACACCAATACATTAACTTTGAGGACAAAATGTCTTTCAAATGTATAACTTGTTTTGGTAGTGTTTAGAACAGATGTTCCTCTGGACCCAAGCAGTGTAATGGCATGTGATCTTTCACCTGGCCATTTGTTTCCTGCAGCATTAATGATGAAAATGTAATCGTCAAATATTTTCCGCCATGTTGTAAATGAGGCTCACCAGCGTGATGCAGGAAAAGCGATGAACTCTGTATTGAAGCACTCATCCTCGTCACCAGTTTTGTTGTGGTGGTTGTAATAAAATAGAAGACCGCAGTTATCCATGAATCCATGAACTTTGTTACAGTAATTGTGCCATTACGCCAAATACCATGACAGAATACAGTGTTGTTTTGTATCCTGTGTATCTTACTCAGTATTTCTTCATCTTGCAGTCTCCTCTGTTCTACACTATCACAGCAGTGCCCTCTGTAATAACAGAACAGAACATAAATGCATTCACTGTGTAAGCCTAAGAATACATTAACCATGTCTGTTCTCAATATTTTAAAGATGCTTACCGTCAAAAAAGCAGTCAGTATTTCATCTTTTAGCATTTTATTTTAAAAACTGTTGCTTAGAACAAACAAACAAACAAAAAAACAATAAAGAAAACAGAACAAAGCTAGTGGGACATCAGATCTCTACAGGGGAACAAATCTTGATACAACACAGCCACAGTGTAATTGAACATGGGCCTAAATTGTGGTCACAGTTTAATCAAACATTTATTTACTGAAAATGCAGCAGACAGACAACCTGTCTAACCTTATATATTTATTAGGCAGCTTTAAAAACTTAAAGGTTTATTTTTTCCTGCTGGCTCCTCCCAGCCCCTCTGTGTGCATGTGCATGTGTGAGCTGACCAAGCTGGTTGCTTGGTCACAAACACTCAGAATTCAGTGAGACTGCAAAGGAAAATTAACCTTTTCTGCAGTTTTGTAGCAGCCCAGCGAGATACTGGTTTTGTATGGTAAGGTATACGGAAATATGGCCACTGGCACATCAAACTGATTTGTGATAGATTGTCATTTGTAGTTGTTCATTATCACAGTTAATTGATGAAATTGTCAAAGTGTTGAGCTTTTGAAGGCAGTCTGATTTCTGGCATGTTCCACAGTGATGTCCACAGCTGGATGAAGTCTGTAAAGACTGAGTGTTCATCAGCTGAGAGTTGGATCTGCTGTAGAAACGAGAAGGGACAGAAGAGAAAATGAAAAATAAGATCTGCTTTATCTGTTTGGCATTCTCTTTTGAATGAATAGATGTGAAGTGTTGAATTCCAAACAAGGTAGTGTCTGAAAGCTGCCCCCTCCCTCACTGGTTATTTGATCCACAGTTCCCATAGAACTAAGAAGCTTCACTCCTTGTATCAGTTTACTATATAATAAGACTTTCATCCTTATTTAACCTCCCAATCCATCAACAAACAGTGAAGGACATGCATGTAAACTTGTGTTAAAATTTAAGCACAGTGCCTACACAAAGTATTCACCTCCTTCAATGACAAGTTTAAGATTATTTTAAGAGAAATATTTGTTTGAAGAAAAATTGTCAGAGTAAGGGTCAGCTGCTTAAAGAACCAAGAAAACAAAATAACAGAACAATTGTCACCACCATTTTGAATACAGTGATTTCTTAATTGCTCTAAATTAAAAAAATGGACTCTGGCATCAATTTAAGATTAACCAAAACAAACTAAGTTCAAAAGAAATAAAATGCATAAAAATAAAAAAAAATCATGCTGAAAAATATATTTTGACTGATGATCGCCAGTAGAAAAATTTTAGAATATTACCCAACCCTACGGTCAAAATAACTAATTAGTAGCAAATCAAGATTTGAGTTCCCCCTTATTGGCTGGAACACTTTACAAGCCATGGTTCATTAGATTTTCTACCATCACTGTCATGGCTCAGTGCTTAGCGAAAGTCTAATCACAGCTGTGTGTGTGCGTGTGTGCGTGAAAAGTAACACTAACCTGCCTGTATTTGTGCGACTGCAGCAGCATTCCCAGCATGCCAGTACTTGGTGTATTTTCTGATTTGATCATCTTGTTTATGTCAATCATGTGACAAAATACATGTTTTTTTACTTACAGAGAATCACTTGCAGAATCCCTGAAAGGGATCAGTGTAGACTGGACTAACCAGTTCATGGACTGGAAACCAGCTGGCAGAAACTGGAAATCTGATATAACAGTGCTGGAGCAGGAAGGCCCAGACATTGAAAAGAATGGCTATCACCCTGACTGTTGGTGACTATACATAGTTATGTGAGGGGGCTGGGAACTGAGGAGACACACTTAACATAATAATCAGTTTTATTGTCAGTCATGTCATTTGTAGACAGCTGAAATGCAGACTTGTTTATTTCATTGATTTTTTTTTTGGCTCCTCTGTATTGCTGTATTCATCATTTATTTCAGTTTTGGTTCACAGCTGAGAGAATGTCAAAATCGGATGATTCATTATTATACTGTAAAATTAATTCTACAAGTTGAAGAAGTAACTGCTGATTTGACAATTTTTTATGTTTAGCAGCCAAAGAGCTCAGATAGAAAGCATCCTACCAAGAAGCTGGTGTCGATTTTCAGTCATCCAGAACATGATAATCCTAAACGGTTCTACAGAAGCAACTGAACTCTTGATTCTTGAAGACATTTCACTTCTCATCCAAAAGCCTTCTTCAGCTCTGTTGTTGTTTTAACAATCACAACAATAGGGTCTTTAGGTCACACGAATTGTTGACCCACCCCTCCATCCTGTGAGTCGTATGAGTCATTGACACTTCTTGAATGTTTCCTGAGAATACTCAATGAGACATCACAAAGTCATCTCTCATTCACGTGGTTGCATGACAAAAATTGTGTCGTTTTTGTTCGCATAGCAGCTTCGACCACCACAGGGGTTTGCACCAAGTATTGTGTGATTGGTCAGAAGTTGTTGTGGGCGTGTTTATGCAGAAAAGCCAGTGAGCTTTAATAGAGTTAATTTGCTTCTACTGCTCTGCTGAGAAGCAGCTGGCCAAGGCTGCTAGAAAATACAGCTGTCTTTAAAACTGTTTCAGCAAAACTTATAAACCTATGAACCTTTTGAAGCCAACAGCAGTTGAAATGAAATCATAAAATATGCGTATTGTAAAATTAAAAAAAGTATACTTTTTAAAAGAAATATTTATACCGAACATTGAAGAAACCACTCGGGTGTTTTTTTTCCATGACCCCCCTGATGTGTGATGACCACAGAGCCACTGAGGTTCACAGCATTCAGCCATTCAACAGTACGTGGATGAATACAGGTACAACATAGTTCAGTGGGTTGGAATGAACTGTTTGAACCGGCCAGAAAATACCACTGGAGTTTTATGTTTTGGCTCTCTGAAAAATAAAAACCTTCCTCAGATTTGGATACATAAGCTCTGATGTGGGAATTACTATCAGAACTCTGGTGTGCACCACTTCAAAAAGAAGCACCACTCCGACCCTCGTTATGCGGTGGACTGGCTTCACAACAAAAAACAGGACCTTTTTCCAACTTTTTTTAATTTTAAAAGAAAGGCAAATGTAGAGTAGGACGTCTCCGCAGGGAAGGAGACGAGAAACGTGTGATGTTGTGAACGTTAAAAGGTCTGAGCTGCTTACAGCCTGAGATCAGTTTGGGATTCAGAGCAGTTTGTTATTGATGGAAAAATAGAGACAATCCATGTGTGATTAAACAAAAGTCATAGTCTGAAACTGCTGTTGATTAGTTTACTCTGGTGTGAGAGTTTATAAACGTTACTACAAAGTGTGCTCATGATTTTTAAGAGTTAGCATCGAGTCAGCAACTCAGTCGTTGTGTGTGTTGTTTTGTCGACCATGACGGTCCTTGTGATCATCAGAATCCAAATCGGAAGAGTTTTAAATGACATTCAAGAAATATCAATTTTTTGACAGGCAGCTCTTTGTGGCTGTGACTGTCTCAATTGGTTTAATAAACATGTCTGGTTGAGGTAAGGGAAGCAAAAATCTGTACAAGGGCAGGAGAGTTGAGAAACCGGTGGGAAGAAACCCAATTTAATGCTGTAGGAGGAGGGAGAAGCTTTCAGGAGCTCTGATCTGAGGGTCTTATGGACTGTGAAAGGTGTGTGCAAAAACAAATGTCTTGCAACCACATGACTGCAAACCAACTTCTTGACGTCTTATGGAGTATGCTGGAGCCTTAACAAGGCCAACATGAGCTGTTTTGGTCAGATGTTGCAAGATGTGAGTGGTTGTGAAGTCAATACTGCACGATTGGTGTTAGAGAGATGAAACTTGAGGCCACCTCCTTGATTTAATGTTGTTTTTTCATGTTTAGCATAGATGGCTTCTTTCCCTTCTTTCAAACCTCAAATGAGTGTCCCTTGTCCTTGAGATGTAGATGAAGTGCTGAGTCTTGACCTGAGGAGCTGGCTCTTCTGTGTTGTGCCATCTGTTTGTTTAGCTGCTGTTTTGTTTCTTCGAAATAGAGGTCGGAACATTTCACACTGCACCTAACTGTATACGCCACATTGTTAAACAACAGTATTTTAGTAACAGAGCTGGATCTTTTTTTGCCATCTTGATGGCTGGAGAAACATTTCAACAGGGGTGTGTGTGTGTGTGTGTTCACATGTCTGTTTATGTTAAAAGCTAAATTAGTAGCATTTAGATCTGACAGTAATTTATAAGACATACTGTTTAAAATACAATTCATATTGCATATGGAATATGAAAAGTATATTTACATTAAAAGAACATTTGTCAGAGTTTCAGTTTCCAATATTCAGCTTTTTATAGTTGTTTTTTCCTCTTTCTGAAGTCATACCCATGTGTCTGAATTCCTGCAAAGAAGGATTTGTCTCCATAGTTTGCAGTTTTTACTAACAGTAACTTTTTTATTTGGTCAGGCTGTTGGGTAAGGTGGTCCAACACCCCTAAACTTTTCATTTGCCCATTGGTAGCCTATAAATGTAAAATCTTCTCTTTGCTGTTCTTGAAATAATTAAACATTGGATGTTGGGGAAATAACAACTGTTGCTTTTGTTAGTGAGCTGTCCCTGCTGATGTGAATTTGCTGTTACTAGCAGAGGAAGAAAAAGGTAGCAGTAAATGATTTCTTGTGTGTTATTTTCCAAGGTGCAGTAAATGCAGCATGATTTGAAATTGTGGGATGATAAATTTAGTAGTAGTAAAGTCAGTACTAACTTTATGCAGCTTGGCTAAATAGCATACTGATCAAAATCTTTTCAGACCTGAACCTCCAGTCAGACTGTGTTGGAGTTTTTTCAGGTTTAGTTACTTCAGCCACATGCTCTCAGATTTCTTTTATTGTTCTGAGCTTTGTATACTCAGTATTACAACTGGTAAACTACACATTAGTTTGGTGTGCCTCAACCTCTGTTTAAATAGCATTCTGCACACAGAAAGGAGGAAAAAAAGTACAGTGTGAAGTTTCTCTGAATAAAAAGAAAAATGCTGAAAATCCTTTTGCAGACTGGATGGATGAATGTAAAGAAGAAAACAATGTGAGGATAGACTGTCCTCCTTCTCCTGTTATGCAACCAGCTGCTTTCTTTTGTCTTCTTGTTATTCACATAAAACCTTGTTCACTCAAAGGTCTCCTTGTTTGTGTCTGTCCATGACAGTCACTCATAAAACTAGACACAACCTCTGACCCATTCCTTTGACTCTGATGTGTACATGCAGGGTGGAACATTTATTTTGCTATTTCTTTTTGTGGGTTCAGTGAATATACAGCAGCTTGTTAAGCAGCCAGCTGTGCAACTGTGTTTTGCATAATCATTTAAATAAAAAAACCCATAGCTTATTGTGTGCACGGTGGGCAAAACTGTTGTAGGCCATGCACAGTATTATGTTGCTTTCCAAAAAAACTAGAAACTGAACAGTGACAGACAGACTTGTCAGAAGGGAAACACCAGTGATCTCACTGTTACTCGTCTGGTGGGGGTGTGGGGTCGGTCCAGTCCGTCACAGTGGGAGCAGTCTGCAGCAGGAGAGAGAAGTGGAGTGTACATAGATGATGGACCGAGTGACGTACATGTAAATTACATTTATGCATGTCTAGAAGCGAATGTGGGTGACCGAGAACATATCTGAAAAGAAGCTCATTTTCCTGCTGTATCAGATATCTGCCAGGCTGTCAGGGGGAAAAAATGAGGAGGAGGAAAAATGAACAGCTGCACCTACCTCCTCTTGTGAACAGGATGCACCGTGAGAGGGAAAAAGTTTTATAGGAAGGACAGTGCTGCTCCTGATGATAAAGATGCAGACAGGTGATCTTTAGGTGTCCTCTGACCAGCTGCCCTGTGTTTGTTCATGTGACAGCAGCAGATCAGGTGTGTGTGAGTTAATACTGATATCGAGGGTGATCAGAACTGAACCAACACAGATTGGGATCAAGTTTTTTTGCATAGTGTGAGACATGGGCACATGAAGGTAGTGCTGGGCGATATAACGATACATATCGTGGGGACAATAGAAAAGTGTCTATCGTGATATATTTTCTTCTATCGTTTCTATCATAATTGTATCAAAGATTCATGTAAATATTTCATAACGTAGGCTACGACGAATGTATTA
>NC_051442.1:26145036-26165608 GCF_001649575.2 Kryptolebias marmoratus
AAATGCAGCAGATCTCATTTGTGAAAGTTCAGTTAAATGTCACTTCGAAATAAAGCTTGAAAAAGGTAAGAAATGAGATTATTTTTTCATATTTTTCAGAGAATAACTGACAACGTACGTAATTGGGGTATATCGTGATATATATCGTTATCGTGATATAAAATTATCCATATATAGGATTTTTCCCATATCGCCCAGCACTACATGAAGGGTAGCCTAAAATATTGATATTTTTCAAAAAAATGAATCCTCAGCAGACACACATGATATCTGTTAATCTTAACAGCATCTAAACCATTTGATATAAACTCATTTCAATTGAAGTTCAGTAATAATATTATGAATAATTTTGGAAATTTAATTCTACGTTTTAAAATTTATTTTATGTGAATAACTTACAGAGTTTACCATTTTAAATTTCAGTTTTATGGCCTTGTGATATAGTTCATTAAATGGGTGTCATCTTAATTTTATGCCATTTTTAAACAGCCACTCCAGCAAAAGACAAGCCGTTATTATAAACAATGACCAACTCGTTTAGTTAACCCCAAAATGGAGACAAAGCAGAAATGAACTAAAACAGTTGTTGACTAATTCAAAACAAAACTGGCAGATTAGTTGACTATCAAAATAATCGTTAGATGCAGAATTAACTGCATGCCTATGGACCCATCTAACATAGCAGAGTTTGAGCTTCGGAGGTCACAAAGTGATGACTGCACAGCTGTCAATAATTGATACTCCTGTAAAATGAGCATGTGGGCAGTTGCAATGCAGGAACTCGTGTTAAGATGCTGAGCTTTGTTACCATACCCCTTCTGTTTTCTATCCAGTTGTCAAAAATAGAACAACATGTCAAATAATGCATTTACCGTATTTTGGAGTGTTACATTGGAATCTTGTCATGACGCGTTTCATGTAGGTGTTTGATCATTTGTGAAAAAAATGTTCAGCTTGATTCAGAATTTTGTAGGCAGCTGTCAGAACCTGATTCATCTGCTCCAAAGTCCTGAGCGTCACTCTGGTCCTTCTGACTGTGTCTTCATGTTTCTTTAATGGTCTTTAATGGGTTGAATGTTAGGAGACAGACAAGCTCCTTCTGCGTTTTCATTAGAACTCTGGAAACAACTCATCCTGGTCACCTCGGTTTAATAATATACAGGTGTTTTCACGTTTTTTATCCAAGGCCAAAAAGAGTCTGCTGCGTCATCCAAAAAGTACAACATTCAGCACTCAGCACAAAGTTTATGACAAAATAGTTTTCAAACGAGAACTGCTTGATCATGGAAAAAAAAGTTATCACAATTAGGTCAGTATTGTAATTGATTATATTCATTGAGTTTGAAAATGTTCATTTTCATTTATTGCACTTACACAACAGTAAATTGTCGTAATTATGAGGTTTTCATTGATACCTTTTTGTTAAACTTTTTTTTTCATAACTGACAATGAGTTATAAATCAGCCACTGTATAGAGTAATAAACAAATGAAATCAACAATATATTGCACTTCTAATATAATATAAATTTCCTGCTTTATAATGTAACCGCAGACCAACGATATGCATGTTGGGTTCATTGGTAACTTTAAACTGTTCCTAGGTGTGAGTTAGAGACACATGAGAAAAATAACCATTCACACTCTGTGTCCCTGTGATGGACTTGCGACCTGTCCAAGGTGTCCCCTGCCACTCACCCAATGACTGCTGGAGACAGGCACCAGTTCTGCTGTGATCTGGAAAGGAAAAAGTGGATATGTAAACACATTGTATCATCTAAAGAGTGCATTATTTATTATTCACCTCACCATCAAGAAAAACATTTCTCATTTTAAACAGAAAACTTTAACTGCCCTGTGCATTATTTTACTTCTCGGTTCAGACAGGATGTTTGTAACTATGTGTCAGGCCTTCATAGGCTGTTATGAATAAACTGAACTTGTGTAGGCTGGAGGAGTTTATGGGACTGGATCTGTCATCAGTTCTCTCTCTTCCTGCAAGATACTAATGAAGCAACATCAGCTCTTCCTCCTTCACACCAGCACAAAGAGAAATATGTTGACCTTTCTGCCTTTTTGGACTGGAATGAAAGAGACCGTTGGACCTTCTCACGGCTGAAAAGTCAGGAGAGTCTGCAACAGAACTATCTCTCTTCACTTCTTATCTCCTGCAGGTTCAATAGCAACAATCACCCTTTTCTCACAAGTCTGAGTTACAGCGAACCGGTAGTCATGTTATGTTTGGTGAACTGTACTTTGTAGTTACAAACACTCTACGGATATAAAGGCTGCAAGAACCAAGGAAATTATTCTCTCTTCTAGGGCTGTTAGAAAAGAAGGATGTCATTTTTTTTTACTTGTGATCCTGGTTTGAGAGTTCTTGCAGCTTGTTCTGGACAGAACTTTTTTTATGTGGTAACTCACAACTATTGTGTGATTGGTCAAAAATTTGAAGTGAGTTAAGATGGTAAAGCGAAAATGCTGACATTCCTGCTATAAGGACTTCTTGGGAGTTCTGATGGTAGATTTCTGCAGGTGCAAACACACCACAATAACATCTGTGAACATCCAAGAAACAGACATTGAGATGGTAGACTCCTATAAGTACCTTGGTGTTCACCTGAATAAACTGGACAGGATACACAACACTGATGCACTCTAAAGGGTCAGAGGAGACTGTACCTGCTGAGGAGACTCAGGTGGCGCTCCTGAAGACCTTCTTTGACACGGTTGTAGCATCAGCCATATTCTGTGGTGTGGTCTGCTGGAGCAGCAGCTCGTCAACAGCTGAGAGGAAACACTTGGATAAGCTCATCAGCAAGGCCAGCTCTGTCCTGGGATGCCCCCCTCCAGTGCAGGTGGTGGGAGACAGGAGAACTGTAGCCTAACTGACATCATTCCTGGACTGTCTCTCACCTGATGCAAGACACCATCGCAGCACTGGAAAGCTCCTTCAGTGACAGGCTGCACAAAGGAATGATACAGCAGCTGTTAGACTGCTCCCAACAGGCCAAAAAAACTGTTTTACTTTCCTGCTGTTCTTTGCACAGAGCTCCATATTCTTCTACACAGACTGTGTCTGCACAAATCAAAGCAGAATTGGTCTGTTCCACTTTATTGCAATATACTTGCATATTTTAACCAGAGTTTTTTTTACTAATTTTTTCATAGTTGTGTAGTTTTTAATTTTTATTATTGTTTTTAATACATGAAAATTATATTCTGTATCTAGTGTTCTTCTCTCTGCCTGTCAGTTTGCTTCTAAAACACTGGGATTTCTCCACTGAGGGACAAATAAAGGCCTATTCTATTCTATTCTATTCTATTCTATTCTATTCTATTCTATTCTATTCCATTCCATTCCATTCTAAATGTTATGTCTGAATGTAGCAGAGCGTTCTGTGTGCCTGCCCCCCTTCCCCTGTGCTTTCTTTGTTTTTCACTCACACATTCTTTCCTGCTGTTTGACAGACTTCACCTTAATTTTTATTCTAAAGCTGGACTGATTAAAAGTCACTTCTGCTGTTAAATTATGTAAGAGGACAGTTTCTTGTTTTTCATTCTAGTGTGAGAACGAGGGTCAGAGGACCAAGGTCTGCAAGTCTTGGATTGCTGCAGCTTTAGGACATTGTTGAATTAAACATTAATGTCTTTGGTTTGTTAAAACTAAATTTTGAGCATAGAATCTTAGACCCACAAGATCAAAATATGTTGCTTTTCACTGCAGCATAAAACAGGTTTTATTCAAACAAGATCTTTGGAACTAAATGAACAAAGGTGGGTAAAATGCTGAGTACAGTGGCATAAGATTCTGTGGTGATGGATGTCCATACATCACATGTTGGACCTATCTGACCTGCTTTCATCAGTGTATCCACCACTTTGTCTTTGGGCCTGATGTAAAGTGTAAGAATGCCTGTGTTAGCATCTTCCACATAAAATCGTCATGTTCCAACGTGTCTCCAAAGGGTCGTATACATCCTAACAGGATGTAAAGTCTTGAAAGATGAACAGGTCCAAAGTTTAGGTCCAGGTCTAATTGATTTACATAGCACATTTACAAAGCACTCTTGCTATCTCAAAGGGCTGTATGTACAAGGCAGTAAAAATAAAAATGAAGATAAAAGCAACACAAAATTATTCTTTGTGTTTTAAAGCTCTAAAATCATATAATGTATAGTGTATCAAGATATGCTATAATTAAAGAAAAGACTGAAAATTGAAGCCACAAAAGACGAGCACTCCCTAGTGGCTTAAGTTCAGTTTTTAAGGCCTGCCCCTCCATGTAGAGCAGTGGGACATGCACTTGACAAGTCACATGGTACAGCCATAAGCCATACGTCACTATGTATGGCTGTGTGTAAGGACGTATGCTGTACTACGTCACTGTTAGTACCATGTGACTTTAAAAGTAACACACCTGCAAGATCCAGATCCCATCAAAGAGCCATAAACCCCATCTTTACTAATTACTGCACTGTCATGCTGCTCACTTTAATTAAAACAATAAAAAAAATGCATCTGATTATTTAAATATAGATATAAAACAAAATGTACAGCCACTTTTAAAGCTTTTCTTTTAAAACCTTCTTGCAAAAACGCAACAACTATAACCACTGCCCTGCCACCTCACCTTTTCCATTATGGTATCTTAGACACATCCTGATAGTCTAATTGCATTAACATGACCTAAGGCTAAAAATGACACTAAAAGCGGAATGCTGCAACAGTATTTGTTTTAGGGGGAGGAGCTTTGAAGATTCGACCAAATCTCCTGGCTTCCTTAGATAGGTAACTTTTACTTATTGGCTTTTATAATGTATGTGAATGTTTTTGTAGAGCGCCCTGAGATGACTTACTTATGTTGTGAATTTGCGCTATGTTTATATTAATTGAAGTTTCTTCTTTACTGGATAAAATTTTGAAACAATTATTTAATACAGACAGGTACTAACGTAAGAAAAAAAAATCTCTCAGCAGTGGTAGATTGTGCTTTCTTGTTCTTAAAAACTGTTGTGAAGCCACGCTTATTTTTTGTTCTGTTCTTTGAATCTAACAGCAGTAGCAGCTCAATAAAATTCATTTTATGAACATGGCCACATTTCGATTTTTGAAGGTGTTTGGTACTTTAGTTTACAGAATATTATTACTCAGCAGTGAGGCTGTTCATCATTATCAGTTTATTAGAGTCATTTTTAGACCAATTTTAATTGGCGATAATGGCCACCTTTTAAAACAAAATCGGCAACCGGCCATGTCTCTGTATACCTAATCAATTACCAAGTAGGAAAATGGAGATGCAGAAGCAGCTGCTACAACATTACTGTGGCACAACAATTTATTTTTTTAAGCAAGAATACTCTTTAATGTTATTTTTAAATGTTCAACTTCTTCTAAGGGTTGCTAAATATACATTTATTGTGTTAAATAATCAGTTATATTCTGTTAAATGAAAAAAGTTTTTGACCACAACAACAAAAACAATTAGTGTTGTATATCTGCCATCAGTTGCCCTGATTTCTCAATATCCTTATCTGCATCGTCCATAGAAAACCCATATTGGTCAACCTGTAGTCATTGTTTTCTGTGTGAATGGTTTCAGGAGCTGCCATGTGTCCCTGAAGATGAACAAAACAACTTTGTCTCACAAAACCAGCAGCAGAACAAATTGCTGCCTTCGAAACACAAAACCTCAGTACTGATGCAAAGACTATTTATTTAACTATGATTTACTGCAAAATTACCGAATTCTGAAAAATAACTAAATTATTTCATCTGTGCGCTAATGTCCTGGTCCTAGTTGTCTATACTCATAGGATGCATTGTAAAGCCAGTTAAAAATAGGAAATTATTAAACAAACACAATAAACCAAAGAAAAAAAGATCTACATCAAAATTTTAGACATAATCATACAGATAATAAAACTGCACCACTGTACAAACATGGTAAAATACAGTGAATCTGAAGACATTTTGACAAAAGAAAAGTTAAGCTTTTCAGTGTGGAAGAGTATGGCATTTCAAAATAATGTGTAGGAAGCATGAGCCTTCCACCGCTGTTTGTGCTGATATGTTGTGTGTGATTGTTGCCAAACATGGTGCTGTGCATTAAGGATAAACTTCTTTACTTTGGTCTCATCTGTAGGACCCTATGATTTCCTCAATCTGAAAAATGCAAATAGAATCAAGGAATTTGATGTTAAAAGTGGAATTTACTGTAAAATGTGCATTTTACAGTATTGAACAGTCTGTAGAACGATGCAGAACATGTCACTGTTGTCTAATGACTCTGAATTTTCTTAACAATCTTATTTATTCCTTTATTTTTTTACTAAAGGTTAATTGACCTGACTTTTCTATGGTCAATTCTGATACCAATTTTTGGAAATCAGGCAGCTGATGCACAACATTGTTTTTTTTTGTTTATTAGTTTTTGGGGTGTTTTTTGGCCAGTATGTGTTTTTCATTTAACAGAATATAATAAAATAATTACTTAACTGAAATTGATGAACTTGTTTAATGCACTCTTGCTTAAAAAGTCTAAATGGTGAGCTACAGAAAGCTGGTTGTTGAAGCTGCTGCTGCATCTCCATTTTCCTACTTGGTAACTTATAAAATATAAACAGACATGGCCGAATGCATATTTGTTAAAAGTGGCCAATATTGGCCAAATAAATAGTGTGAACAGATGAATAGGTCTATCCTTTCCTTTTTTTTTTTTATAACACTTTCAATGACATTCACAATGAATGAGAGCTCACCGCTGCCCCTGTCTGTGTAATGTGATACTGGTCGCTGAGAGATCATGTAGCCTCTGCTGCAGTCTGCAGCCAAACAAAAATAGCTCTAAACACAAAGTTTATAGCTAAACAATGTCTAATCTCTGTTTATGATTTGGGGGAGCAACTTTTCAGTCATTTTTGTTGGTACGTGATTGACTGACATCACAGCAAAATATGTGACAACCTGAACAATCAAAGTCAGATCAAAACATAGAAAGTCAGAAGTGAGTTTAAGACTTTGCAGCTTTAGAAACACAACAAGACATTTGCTATAACAATAATAAAACTAATGAGCAGCTCAGTGCTGTTTAGACTTACCTGGAAAAATAAAAAAACAAGAGAGACCGCCGCATCCTCCATTAGTGAGTAAACTAGAACACAGTTCCATTAAAATATAATGGTCATAAAGTATAGTATGAATTTTAGCTTCATATGTGAAGCACTTTTAAAAATTGCCTGTTTCTTTACTTTTATATAAAACACTCAACAAAGTTTATTTTACAAAAAGTCTGATTGTTTTTAAATTTGAAAAAGGCTTACTGGCAAATAGTTAGTCACCTTTTAAATATTTTTCTGTTGAAGTGTTGAATTTGTAATATTTTAGGTGAATAAATGTTACATCATAAAATGAAAAAATGTTATGAAACAAACAATTTTACATGTGTCCAAAGAACATTGTTCCAGAAGTCTTGTGATCGATTCAGATAAACTTCATAAACCTAAGTCAGCTGCTGTGTTTTAGAAGTAAAAAGGCTTTCTCCTGCAACCTTTCCAAACAAGCCATACTTATTCATTCTTTTTCATGACCTTTGACTTTTAAACTGCTAACTGAGGCCTGAAGAGTCTGAGATGGAACTCATTTCTTTGAGCATTACACAGTCTGACCTCGGGGTGAATTTGCCCGGACGTTCACTCCTTGGAAGACTGGCAGCTGTCTTAAATGACTCCTACTTGTGAATAATCTTTCTCTCTGTGCCATGATGGACTCCAAATAGTTTGGAAATGACCTTTTTGACCCAGACCCAGAATAAAGTGCATTTTGTTTGTCCTTTTAAGTTTTAATGAAAACCACTGGTAAAAATCTGATGTTTGAAGACGTGAAGTTCAGGTAGCCCAGCTGATGTTAACCTAAAACTTCTGCACAGTAATGAGTGACTGGCTGCAGGAAGTGCAGGTTCAGCAACATTTAAACTAAACACGTAGAGCTGTGAAAATAAATATTCTTGCAATAGACCCAGATTCTCTTGGGCCGAGTTACAGAACCAAATCCTCAAAACAAACTGTATCGAAGATGCATTCAAGTCAAATGAAGAAAGAACTTAAACTTGAGAAACCTGAGAAGCTAAAAAATATCAATCAATTAAATCACACTCTTTCCACTTTTCTAAAATTCAGGCTGAAGGATGAATTAATTGACAGATGTTTCAGGCTGTTTCTCACAAAAATCTAGTTTCTGCTGACTCACTGCAGACAGTTTTAGACCTTGTGGAGGCTGACCTGGTAGTCAGATTGCAGTTATATGTGAGGGTGAATCAGAGATGTTTTCTAAAACAGAATATTTTTGTTCGGGTAAAGTCCTTCAACCTGTGCACTAAATTATGCAGAACCCATTAGAGACTAATTTATGAACATGCCTTGGAACAATAGACAGTTGGGAAACAAGATTTAAACCACTTGGTTGTTAGAACATATATTTACAGAATCTGATGAACTACATCAGCAAAGAGCAGAGTAGAGATGAGTGACCTTGAAGTTGATTAAAAACACATGAATCAGGCTGTTAATAAACACGGTGTTGATTATTAGGAGGCTAGAGTCAGATAAGGAACTGGTACACCTGAACAGGTAATCAGACTGAAAAATGAGCAGAAATAAGAGCATTTATCTCCACTCTGTTAGAGCAACCAGTCTTTTCACTGTTAACAGTTAACTTGATAATCAGTTGTTTGAGATCATCATCTTCTACATAATCATTGTCTTTATTTTCCTGTCTGAAAACTGAAGGTTGAAATTACCAGAAATATCATGTTATCTGCTTTTCAAGTTCTGTTGGGAAAGTATGAAAAGCAATCACAATTATTTGAATGACAAATAATCGTCTCCCATCTAAATGAATCTTCGGTCTTAGATGTGACAAAGAAGAAACTTTGAATCAGAACATGCTGAGAGACGGCCTTTCTGAGCCAACACACAGAGAATCCTGTTTACTGTAAACTGCTGTGTTGTACCAACAAATATGTGCATGTTTTGAACAAAAGTATTCAGACTGTTCAGGTAAACTTAAATTTGCTGTTTCGACATTATCTTTATTATGGCCATAGGAAAACTGTATGCATACTCTACACTGCTGTACTACATGATGAACAAAGAGACGGCTGAAGATCACAGATATCCAGAGGATTTTTCATGAATAAAAAACCTCCCAATCTTTTTGTAACAAACTTTCTCATGTTTGTTTTATATGATAGTAAAGAAATGGTCCTTCCTTTTGTAACATAAGTGCTTCACAAATTCATTGCAGTAAATTTAGTAGAACACTGTTTTATTTGAGCTATGTTTGATTTGACTCAGTGATGATTACGATTATGTTTGAAACTGCAGACTTTTCTGTCTGTTGTTTTGTTGAGGTTTTTCCCTGTAAAGTTCAGCTGGAGCTTTCAGCTGCTTCAATACACAGTTAACAGGCTTTAGCAGAGCTATAATTGTGTATTAGAAAAGCTTCAACTAAACAAGGTTGGGTTGATGATTTTTTTTCTTAGCATAGGATTCTATGCAAAGAGCTGCAAAGTGACCATATGACCACTGCAAAATGGTCACACAGTTTGTGTGACTCAGTTGCATGATATAAAAGCCTAAACAATAAAAAAATAAAATTATTCAAAAAAAAATTCCTCAAAGCATTTTTTTATAGGTATTTACAACTCTTGGCAAAAAAATTATGAAAGAATCACAACTCTTGGAGGATTTCCTTTTAATTGTTTAACTTTATAAAAAAACAACAACAAATAAATAAAACAGACATGCCAATTTCACTCTCTGCTCCCGGTGGAAGGCGGATGTGTTTCTTTTCTCTGTCTGCTGGACACCCCCCACACACACACACAATGGATTCCTGGAGGAAATGGAATATTGTTTGCTTGACAATTTTTGTCTTTGGAAGATCTTTACATATTTGGGTTTTTGAAAACAGGTAACTGCCTAATCCAAACAGCAGAAATCCTGACTTATCGTCAAATTCGTTTGATGTATTTGGTGGTCAGCAATCAAACTGTGTGGTTAAGGGAGATGAATCGCAAGTTGGATGCGATCCTTTTACAGGACCGCAGACTGAATTGCGTTTCTGGAACTCATGAATAATATGGGTTACATCATGGAGAAAGTTGCTCGCTCGAATTAGGCGGAATTGACCTGGAATTTGGCTGTTTGGATTCGCCATTGAGAAGTATCAGCAAGACTTTCAAGGCAGACGGAAAACAAGTCTGCCTGACCCAAAACAATTATTGTTATGTGAATCTGGCTCCCTATGCCGGGCTTGGCCAGCTATCTTCAATTTCTGCCCGGATTTTATGTAAACAAGATGCTCTGCCCCCTCCCTGCAAGGACATCTGTGGATCTGCTCTGGGCTGGCTGATAAACATTCCATCATTATCAAAGACAATGGCCTCTGTGACGTGATTCATGGACTTCTCTACAAACACACACCCACACACACGCACGCACGCACACCCACACACACGCACACACACACACACACACACACACACACACACACACACACATACACGCACTTTCCGCTGTTTCTGAGTCATCTCTGTCATCCCACTCCCTCCCTCACTACCGTAGTATCTTAGTATTTTTTATGCTGGCTGTTAGCGGGCCTTGGTACTGTTAGTTAGTTAGTCTCTTGGTACCTTTAGTTTAGCAGTTTATGTTAGCTTATGTAGCCTTCCTGTACATTTAGCTTAGTTTAATTTATCTTAGCTCATATTTTAGATATTGTTAGATTGTTGGATTCCTAATTGTTGTTTAGTTCAGTTTTAACGTTATTATGATTTTATTTAGATAATTTTAGCTACTATTTTGACTTTCTTGGCTCATGTTTAGATATGTTTAGTTTCATGATTTTATTTAGATGACTGTCTTTAGCTCACGCTTAGATATGTTTGGTTTTGTGATTTTATTTAGATGATCCTATATTTCATTTAGATTATACATGATTGATGTGTTTTTTTCTGTGTTTGATTATGTACCTGCTGTATTTGATTCTGTTATTGTTTCTGTTGTAAAGCACTTTGGATCGCCTTGCTGCTGAAAAGTGCTTTATAAATAAATTTCACTTCACTTTACACTTCACCTCCAACCTTCTGGAATTAGGAAACAATAAAAAAGAAAGAACTATGATTGTTGTAGTCAGTCACAACTCCTTTTTTAGATCAAGTTGAAATCAATTCACATTTGTGGAAAAATTATGGAATTATGAGAAAAACACTGTGCACTTAGTAGTTTGTTGAACTATCTTTGGTTTTTATAACAACTTGAATTTTCCAAGGCTTAGACCTGACTAATAATAAACTGTATTCTTCATCAATCTGGTTCCAACTGCTCCAGCTTTACAGGTAGGAGTCTTGTCATTGACCATTATCTTCAATTTCCACCAGAAATGTTCAACTGAATTAATATCTGGACTATTTGCAGGCCATGCCTTTGAGAACATACGTACAGTATGTCTTTCTTTAAGGAAAGTTTTCACATTCTTTGCCCAATGGCAAGATGCATTATCATCCTAAAAAATGAAGTCACCATCATCAAACATCTTTTCAACTGATGAAATAAAAAAAGGTTTCCAAAATTATACAGTAGACCTGTTCCTTTCCAGTCAACCACAGTCCAAGACTGGTTTTCTTTAGCCCACTGTCACCTTTTCTTAATTTTTTTGTTTGGGTGTTAATGATGGATTTCATTTGGCTTTTCTGGATGTATTGTTTTCTGTATTGTTTCAACTGATATCTCTCATGTTGGAGCCATGATTCATGTCAAGCCACTTCGTCCAACAACTCTCCAAGGTTTTTTTTAAACTGCAGACTAACAATCAGATTTAATCTGATGCAGTTGTTTGTTTTGGAACTGCAGATTACAGATTGATTCCATATTTTTTCTTGTACTTGATCTAAAAAAACAATTGACTGAGTAGAACAAATACACTTTCTCTTTTTGATTGCTTCTTAATGCAAGACGGTTGCAATTTTGAAAAATGAAAACATTTTTGGCATGTCTGATTTATAATTTTTATGCAAAATTGAACAACTGAAAGAACATTTTCCAAGAGTGGAGATTCAGTAATGTTTGCCTGTGGTTGTAGTCACAGATGAGAGTTTGCTTAACTTTGTTGGATGTTTGTGTTAATAATAAAACTGATAGTTTGTTTGTGGTGTAAGGACTTTGTCATTCCTGGATTTTTGCTGCCATAAAGGAGCATTCACATGAAACCACCATTAATCAAAGCAGGAGGGAATTAATAAAGCCAATAATTACAGTGCTGCATCAGGGCTGTAGACCAATAGTTTTGTTCTTTTTCAAATGTTGTCCTGGGTAACTGACAGAAGAACTGCCTCGTTTGGACAGAGGATTAGTTTTACCTGAAGCCACCAACATTTGCAGCACAGCTTTTCTGGAGATTTATGTCAGAGGTGCCCTGATAAATCACTTATTTATTAGCGCCTGTCACAGTGAGTCAGCATGCTGTGCTGGGTGCTAGCAGCACAGCAGGATACAGGACACAAAACACACATCTGGATCCAGATGTTACAGATCGAAGGAGCCAGTATTGCTTGAGCATGTATAAGAAAAAAGAATGAGACCAATGTAAATGCATTTAAGTTATGCAATGTACCATAAAAACCTTCAATTTAACTTAACATTTTGTTCTAAGATCAGCTCTTGAACTTATAGATGTTGCTTTAAGTTGTCCTTTAAAAGTAAGAGGGAGGGGTGCTGTCACTCCTTCCATTGCACAGGAAAACTATCAACATCAAAATATGAATCATCAGCTTTAAAATACATCACTTATTTCTTAGTTTTATCTACTGCAAAGTGATTAGATTAGAGTTACTTCAAAGTCAGCACTGCAATAAAATAATAGTTTCCAAAATTAACTTTAGAGGATGTAGTCTTGTCAAATAAAATCACACTCATAATGTTTGAGTGGTAATTTAAAACACTCAGTGAGTTCTTGACAGCTGTAATGGTACAATCTGATTTTTTCCTCAGTGTTTAATTTTTCATTTTAAGGTTTATTTTTCCTGATTATTTTCTGTGGTATTATTTTCTGTCTAAAATGTTTAAGAGTTGTTGTCCATTATGGGCGGCAGTGGGTCAAGAGGTAAGGGTTCATCCTGTAACCGGAGGGTTGCTGGTTTGAGCCCCCGCTCTGTCAGTCTCAGCCGTTGTGTCCTTGGGTAAGACACTTCACCTGCCTTGCTTCTGGTGGTGGTCAGAGGGCTGGGTGGTGCTGGTGTAATGGCAGCCTGACTTCTGTCAGCCCGCCTCAGGGCAGCTGTGGCTACAGTGTAGCTTACCACCATCAGTGAGTGATTGTAGTGTGAAGCACTTTGGGGTCCTTGGACTAGATAAAGCGCTATACAAGTGCAAGCCATTTACCAGTATCTTTGTTTTCTTCTGTATTTTCTGCATTCCGTTTGTTTTCTGTCTCCCTGTTTTCCCTCACTCGATCCTGCCCCTAACACTGACACCTGTTTCCTGTAACCATTAGTTTCACCTGTCACCATTTACCTCATCAATTTCAGCCTTCTTAAGTTCCTTCACCCAGTTCATCGAAGTCTGGCATTGTGCTTCATGCCTTGTCTGGTTCTTTTCCTTGTCTCCTTGAGTTTTATGATATTGTTTCCTTTGCTGCCACACCAGCCTTTTGTTTAGTGTCATTTTTTTGATAATTAAATCTTTTAATTTTCATTTGAGCTTCTTGCGTTTGGTTTGCATATCTGTGTTTGACTTCTTCTATGAACCGTGAAGTGTAATTTGTAAATATTGTTTGTGGGTGCTAATTAGGACCATTCGGACCAGCTTGATGGATGTGTTTCATGATCCTAGTGCCAGTCTAGTTTGTGAACTGCTGCCACACAACCAATTTAAAGTTGTGGAGACATTTTCAGTGATAATTTCATCAGACAGGGTTTTCAACTCAATAAGAAATATTGTGACATTTCAATCTTGTGAGATCTTATAGCCCAAGATTTTGTTAGACCGTCTTGGACAATGATTATATTTTTAATTCAGTTCAATTCAGTTCATTTATAAAGCGCCAAGTCACAACAAAAGTCTCAGGGTACTGTACAAAAACATTCACATACATTATGAAAGCCGATTAATATAAGTATAAATTGTATATTTTTGTTTGGTTTAAATGTTGGGATGTCAGACATTTTGTCAAAAAATTCTCAAATTGTTTATTTTTTCTTGCCATTTTGATTCTATTGCATGCAAAACCATGATTTATTGAGGTCATCTAACAAAATTTATTAAAAGTTTGTTGTAAATGAAAATCAGCAAACATCCATCTATTTATCTATTTATTTTCTTTACATTCTTTTTTTCTTTCCGGGTCACAGAGAGCTACCTCCAGAAGTCACTATGCGAAAGGCAGGGTGCAAGCTGGACCCGTCGCAAGTCCCATCACAGGGCCACATAAAGATAAACAACCATTGGCACTCTCAGTCACAACTAGGGACAATTAAGAGTTATCGTTAGGCGGTAAGAGCAAACCAGAGTACCTGGAGAAAACCCACATATACACAAGGAGCACCATACAGAAAGGCAGGAGGTGAACCTTGTAGCTGTGAGATGACTGCTCGAACCATTGCACCATCAGCAAACATCCATCCATCCATTTTCTTTACCCGATTCTCCTTTCCGGGTGGTGGGGAGCTGGTGGCCATCTCCAGCAGTCTCTGTAAGAGAGGCAGGGGACACCCTGGACAGGTTGCAAGTCCATCACAGGGCAGACAAACGAGACAAACAACCATTCACACCTAGGGGCCAATTTTAGGAGTTACCAATTAACCTAACATGCATGTTTTTGTTCTGTGGGAGGAAACTGGAGTACCCAGAGTAAACCGACATGTGGACAGGTAGAACATGCAAACTCCACCCAGAAAGGCCCCAGGCCGGGATGTACCCTGCAACTTTCTTGCTGGGAGGTGACAGCTCTAACCACTATGCCTATCAGCAAATATATCCAAGTTTTCTTCTGAATTTTACTTGCATACCACAGTGAATTAAATGTCAATATCACCAAGTGGAACTCTTTTCCTCCTGTTTACTACCATATTTTCTGCACTATAGGGCACACTGGATTATAAATGGATAGGTC
Organism: Kryptolebias marmoratus; assembly: GCF_001649575.2. Lineage (NCBI taxonomy): Eukaryota > Metazoa > Chordata > Actinopteri > Cyprinodontiformes > Rivulidae > Kryptolebias > Kryptolebias marmoratus. The sequence continues at coordinate 26,160,203 of NC_051442.1, forward strand.
TATTTTTGAACTGTTGTCATATATAAAGTGCACTGGACTATAAGGCGTAATAATCGAAACAAAACAGCCCCCTGTCTTTTCGGAGAATACTGCACCGATATAAGCGTCAAGTATAAATGCCAATACTGCGTGGTCCACACACCATGCTCGGAGCCCTGCACGACTATAACTGAGCCTTAAAGCTGCAAGCAGTGCAGCTTTGTAGTTTACCAAAGTCGTACTAAAACATTACGACTTCTTACATATATAAGGCGCTCTGGATTATAAGATGCACTGTCATTTTTTGAGAATGTTGAAGGCTTTTAAGTGCTCCTTATAGTCTGGAAAATACGGTAACTGCTCTTCAAGAATCCCCTTAATCTATTTGGAAGTTTTCTTTGGTTCTGGCTGGTGCGTACACAGAACTAGGCCCTTTTTCCTTCAGTAGTGCTATTGTTAATGAGGTCATTTTTGATTTTACAGGAGTTAGACCATGACACAACGCTTTTTAGGGTTTAAGGGTTTAAGCTTCAAGCTGCACCTAAAAACAAAGAAAATAATACCTTATTTGACATTAACCAAAGTGACAGCTTTATCTCATATCTCTTATGTTTGAGATTAAAGTATAAATATTGACAGAAAACATGTTGTTTCATGACTAATCTGTAAAAAGTGAACTCTGCAAGCCTTTACATTAAGAATCTCAAACACATACACTTCTAAATACTCTTGAAATCCGTTTTAGTCTATGCTGCAGTATCCATTTGACTAAAGACCAATATTGTAAGCTATTTTCATATATTTCACATATTTAGAGAGAGCTTGTTAAGGTTATCACTGTGTATGTATTTGAGACTCTTATTGTGAAGGATTGAAATAGGGTCAGTGAGTTCCGTTGCAGTGGGAGAAATAAACCACAATAAACCTCAGACTGCTGAATTGTAGTTAACAAGTAAAAATTCCCACGTAACCCTCAGATACAGAAGTAACAATGAAACAAACCCAGTTGGTTCAGGAGCATTGCAGGGTTCACTTCTGCTGGTTTAAATCTGGAAACACAACTTTTTCTCCCCTAAATATTATTATAACTATATTCAGTAATATTTACACCTCAATCTTGAGAGAAAAAAAATCATCATAAATTAGTTTTTCTTCTGAGTGGTCCTCATACCCCATCGTAGTTGAAGGACAAACTATGGACTAATCAATGTGTGACACAGTCAGATTGTTTTTATTCACCTTTTTGGCATTTGAAGCTTTCTGTAGAGTCTGCAACCTCTGTGGACTGAGGACAGTGACCTTGTTGGTTTAACTTACGCTGATGAGATGAAAACATCTCTGCAAAGACACGGTGTTGTGTATCAGAAACAGGCTCTTTACAGACAACAAGGCTGCTCCGTGTATCAGGTTCAGAGTGGAGGTTTTATTCGATTTTTAATGCTCCTTAAACCATTTTAAGTATTTGTTGACAATAACTGTTCATACTGTCTCTGGAATAGGACAGAGTCTATATTACAACAGTTCACAACATGGAGAAATGTAACGTTCAAAAAGCAGAAATGGTCAATCCCACAAGAAGGAACAGTTCAGTCAATCAAAAGAAGAGGATTGTTAAAGAAATTTGGCTCAGGTGGTGGCCAATGACTCCCTCCATCATTAGTCAAAGTTTACATGAAAACATCATAGATGAGATAATGTTAAGTACTGAAAAAAATATTTTCAATATACTTATACTTGCCTTTTTCACCATTAGGTCCTTAGGAACCCCGTTGTCTGATTCTGGAGGCTCAGGGGGTCATGAGTTTCATTATTGTCATCCTCTGGTGAAACCATGTGATGACAAACAACAACACAAAAATGAAGGAACATACTTTATAAGTCAGAACAAATACTGAATTTTCACACATTTGTTGAATTTGAGCAACATGAGCATCATATTTAGTTCCCTGACAATTAACCTTTAGTTTCTTTTTCAGGGTTTCCCCCAGCGTATTATAAGCGTGGCAGGCCACCAGGCTAAGCTCTGCTTGTTTATTATAAATACGTCATTTTTTAGTCACGTCCCCCCCCCCCCCCAAAAAAAAAACAAACAAACAAACAAAAAAAACGCTACCTTTATCTACCTCACCGCGCAAGGGTGTGCGTGCCAACAGTGACACAATCGCGCTGTCCCCGCCCCTGCGTGGAGGTCCCGGGTGGTGTCACATTGCGTGGTCGTGCACCTTTTGTAACTTTGCGGACCGTGCGCACCACGCTACATTCAAAATGGATGATTTCAGTGATCTAGCGAAGCTGGTTCTCCTGTATCAACATTCATATGATCCCTCTGTGAGAGATCACAAAGATAATCAAACGACTCAAAGTCAAAGTGAACTTTATTGTCAATCAGACTATGCAACAGTACATTACATAGAGGACTGAAATTGCATTTCCCCAACTCCAAATGTGCAACAGATACTAAAACACTAACTAAGTAAAACTCATGGAAGGAGATTACTGCTGCAGCCGATAAAAAGGAGTGTTTATAGAAATATTAGTCCTATGATGGGCGAATCACAACTAATGCAGATAAATCAATGAAAGTCAAACTGAATACTTTAAGTTTAACATCCTCTCTGTATCACAGCCAGAAACACAACAGTTCTTCCTCCTGAATATGTGCAGCCATATTTGATGTAACAACCATCTGCTCTCTTTTTACCGTATTTCCACTGGTTACGTAGCGTACTGCCCCCTGTCTTTTTGGAGAATACTGCACCACCGTAAGCATCAAGTATAAACGCCTCCACCGCACGCTCAGGTCTGCGCGCTGTTCACGGAGCCCTGCGTGACTTAAATAAGCCCTGAGGCCGAGCCTCCTTCAGCTACCTGGAGTTAGCATGTTGTCAGAGCCACAGCAATATACATCGATCGAGCAGGTTTAACCAAAAATGGTTAGTTGAGCTGAAATTCAGCAGGTGGCTTTACAAGACTGAATATGGTAAGCATGTTCTGTACTTAGTGAAAATATTAATATGATGTGAGCTAATTTATCCTTGTTTAACAGTAAAATGATACTATTAAATTCAGCATTAGATGTTTTGTTGTTACATGTAGTGATCCAACATGCAGCCTGTGCCACAAAAAGCACAGTACAGTACAGCATCTGTCTGTTTTTCAGAGTTCTCTGTTGTTATTCATTGGTCTTGATGTGAGACGTGTGTTGGTGCTTTGTTTGCACTTTTTTCATTTATATTAATTTAATTTATTTGTAAATGTGACTTAAATTAGGATTCAAAGTAGGAGCAATCAATTAGTATTTATTTTAATTGTATTTTTGTTTTAAAAAGTATTTCAGAAGTGTCTTTTTGTAAAACTGTAGTTGTGTAAATATTTGGCACAAATATCTTACAATATCACATCATAAATAGCCATATTTTCAACTTTCGTGTCAACTTTAATCCTTTATTTTACTAAATCACAAGCGGCTGGCGATCGGCCACCTACCACCGGCTTAGCCTCTTTTCTGGGGGAAAACCTGTATTGGCAACAAAAATAGAGAAATCCTATAGAAATTCCATTTATATCACAAATAAATGTAAATCAAATATTTGTTTCCAAATAATATTTGTTGTATTTCCTTCAAATGGAGTGCAGCATTACAAGTATGAGAACCACTGTATTAATGAAAAAGTACATTAATAAATGTAATACATAGGACCAGTGGGTGAAAAATAATATTGTTGTGATGCAGTCTTATGTTTTAAACTAGACACATTTGCAAACCTTATTTTCCCTCAAAGGATTTACTCTTGACTTTCTTTAACCAAAAAATTTAAATGAAGTAATTTGTCAGTGAAGTCAGTGACTGTCAAAGATTCTTGGTGGGAAAGAAGCAACAACTCTCTGGATTTATTTGATCTACAATGCTGCTGGAAATCCAGTGAGTGTTCAGAATGGCCCCTCTCCCACATCTGAAAGAACAAACTAAGATATTGATGTGCAAATTAGTCGGTGACGTCAACTCGGGCACCTCTGAAACAGTTCCTAAAGAACCTAGCAACAGCATTCAGCCCTACACTCTTCTCCATTGTCCCCGACAGCCTGAGTGAGTTTCAGGGTTTCAACAGAAATCACAACAAACTTAGTAAAACAGGATTTAAATTCACCACACATCTTCTTCGTTTTATTTAACAGAATATAGTTTTAGGTTATATTCAACAGAACTACAGACCTATTTTTTCACTGAACTTGTGAGGATTCTCCCATGCAGAGTCTATGATGTGTGTGTTACATCACTCAAACTACATCCAACTACAAGGTTCAGAATATGAAATTCACAGTGTTGTTTCCCAAAAAGCTGAACTTGTTTTCTGGGTCAATGATTCCCAGTGACAGAGAACATGTGAAGCTGAGCTGTGTTCAGAACTTTACAGCCTCAAAGACCAAAGTGGATCAGAACATTAAACATTTTCTGACCATCACAGAACGCATATTTGTTACCCTTCTTTTATAAGAAAGCTAAGAGATCTCTCTTATAGGACAACTTGGTGATTTTGTGTCTCTGTCCAGGCAGTGGAATGTCATTCCAGCTGATCAGTGACCATGATTCTGGTCCCCATGGTAATGGAGAAGTTCAAAGCTTAAAACAATATCTATTATCTGATGACTAACCTTGACAGAGCAAAGAGCTGCGCAAACGTTTTTGTTTTTTTTAAGTCTTCCCAACTCTCAGTGGAAACTTTGAATAATCACTGAACTCACAAATCTAAGACTTGCTAAAGATAAAAAAGATCATTCTTTATTTACCTGTTTTTATATGTGCACATGACATCATTGCATAGTTAAATATTACACACACACACACACACACACACACACACACACACACACACACACACGCACACACTTTTTTTTGCCTGTTTACTTGAATATATCTTTTTTTATTCATGGACTTATTAAATATAATACCTGATCTTGGGTATGGCCCAGTCAGAACATCTCTGTGGGTCATTCTCCACCATGTACTGCTTCGATGAGTCCCCCACTTCCTCTGGTGAAGGCCATTCAGATGGATCTTCTGAATAAGATCTTGTCCCAACCCTCTCCTCTGCACCTCTCTGTTCCTCTCCCTCATCATCATCATCTGCACCTCTCTTGTCCACTTTCTCCTCTGTGGTGATTGACTTGCCATGTCTGTCTGCACTATTTTTCCCAAACTGACACAGTGGTGGTCAGCAGAAATTCAAACCCTCCTGGGCATCTAGGTTTTTGTGGCCTCACTAGCTGAATTTTTCCTACCTGATGTCATCTCTGCTCTCCTCTACAGCAGCTGATCACCGACCTCATGTCTGTCTCCTTCATTCCCTTTCTGTGTTCATCTCTAAGTCACATGGTCAAACAAGTATTATTTAATAGCTTTAAATAAATTACACATCTTGCTAATGC
>NC_051442.1:26166128-26173160 GCF_001649575.2 Kryptolebias marmoratus
TTCTGCTCTGTGTCGGACTTCTTGAACCAAATCACAGACGTCCCCCCTCGTTTTGGTAAAAGTCTTTCTTCTTGGGCTGCCTGCTAGCTGTCTCTACTTGTTGCAACCCCGGATTTGATACTTCATGTGTCTCCATCTTTCAGCAATCATGAGTTAAATGCGGTAAAGCATGTCACAAACCCACATGTGAGTCAAATAACGTAAAGCAGCGTCATGTCGCAAAACCACAATATGGAGCTTCTTTGCAAAATAGTTGTTTGTTATTCTTATTTATCACTTATATAAACTGAGTGTATGCAAAGTGACAACACTAATACGTTCATTGTAGCCTACGTTATGAAATGTTTCCATGAATAATTGATAAAATTATGTAAGAAACAATAGAGATGATAGAAGACAAGTAGCAGGATAGACACTTATCTGTCATCCCTACGATATCTGTCGTCATATCGCCTAGCACTATTTTGCCCTAAGAAAACCCTAAAATCACAGTTAGGTGAGACTTTATTTTCCCATTCCCTAGGGCTGTGATAACAGCAGGGATTTTTCTCTCTTATGCACAAACTTGTCAGGCTTCAGTGTAACCTCCTCTGAAATGACCTGAGCCTCTGTCCTTCTCTAAGGTCGGCCATTTTCCCTTTTCTGCTGCATCAGGTGTTCGAGAGAAGCTCAGCCTGCTTTGCCCTGCCTGGATGCCTGCTTGGCACACACGCTCTCATTTTATTTCAGCTGTTTCACACACCTCACCCCCTCTGTGTGCAGTAACCAAGGACGTGTGGATTTCCACACCAACCATGTATTCAGGCAGGAGCTAACACACAAAAAGCTGAAGTCAGCTCTGTGTGTGTGCGTGTTTGATTTCAGAGTTTACAGTAGCTCAGGACATGAGATCCTGAGATGAGTCACATTTCCCCCTGATCACATTTGGTTTTTAGAAAGTGTTTTGAATTCGTTTCAGGTGATTTAGCTGCATGTGTCCAGCTTTGAAGCATTTGTTCACATTTGGAGACAAAGTGTGTATCCTGAAACATTTTGTGATTGTATGCCAGCTACCTGCACTGTATGCATATACACAATCAACAACACAAAGAATTTGAGTTTTTGTTTAGCTTTTAATAACAACAGTTTGCATTTGCTGCTTCTACCAGTTTTATTTGTGTGTGTGTGCACACATGTGTAAGGTTTCTGTGTGAGGTTTGGTTGGGCAGAGAAGAACCAGTTGTGATAGGCACACTTCTCCGCTGATCAACAGATATAGTTCTGCTACAACCCCTCAACTTTTCTTTAAGGGGTTTGGCACAATTTCTTTATGAATGACTAACTGCTTCAAAGCACTTCATAGTCAGAAGAGTGACATCTGCTGGCTTCATGTCAGAACTGCATCTGTGTGGAAGACCTGAGAAAGCCTTGATATTGCCTGCCAGTATCAAGGCATGGGGCGTGGCCAATAGCAGCTTATTGGCAAAATAATGACATAGCCCTAAAACTGCTCATTCTGAAATGAGCTCAAAACAGGTGAAATCTCAATATCTGTGAATAATTTTGTGTATTAAATTTAGCGAACATGTTTGGTATAGCCCACAGACCAATCCTGACTTATTCAAGGAAGCGTAATAGGTCCCCTTTAAATTTTAGTTCGGCACAAAGAATCATATTTGATCATTTATCTGTGATTAAACAATGCACTTTTTATGTTAAGCCGCACTGATTCATTTGCAGCTCAATGGCACCCCTTAAATTTTCTGTTGTGTGTGACTTTAAATGGTTGAATGTTAAGCAGAACTACGTATATCAACCAGTGTCTTGTCCAGCTCAGCTTGCCAACCTTACAATGAAAGCATGCAAACATTTCAAAGAGTAATAATTTCAGTAAACATGAAGTTGAAGGTAGGTTTTTATTTTACCGTGTAAAATGACAATATGCTTGCTTTGGTCACTGCTCTTCCAGAAGCAGCAGTATAGTTGTGTTGGGTATTGTCTCCAGGTATTTGCTAAGCAGGTGTCGCAGCATCGACATGCTGTGACAGAATGTCAGATCCTGAGCACACATTGCACTCCTTCCCTGAAACAAACCCACAATTCTCCCAGTGAATTAGACCTCTTTTAAAACCTTGACTATGCAACTCCCATCTCCTTCAAAATTCACGTGAAACAGCACCCCACCAATGTGACGTAACAAAGCCCTGTTTATAGTAGTCCCATGATTTTGGGAGCACTGAAAAACAATCTCCTGGGACACTTTTGCTTCATGTTCTCAAAATGATGTCAAGCAAGAGATGTCAAGCATAACATCATGACTCAGCCTCTCGCCTTGTCTGACCAAGTTCAGTCCCAAGTGTTTGACCAAGATCCTGTGTTCTTCAACTCAGCCTCTTGCCTTTTCTCCTCTCCTCTTGTAAGTCTTCTGCCAGTTATACTCTGATCTTGGATTGGATATGATGGATCCTGAGTTCCAAATTCTCGATCGCAGTTCTTCTGTGTTTATTAATCACCTCTTTCTATCCCTCCTTAGTTTACTCCAGACAGAGACTGGTTCACCCGAAGCACAAAATACCAAAACACGGACTAAGTGGTGACAGGTGGTTTGAGAGGGGGGATGAAGGAAACCATTTAGATCAAATGAGAAAGAGCAACTTTAACATTTACAATGGAGCATTAAACCTGATATCCAGTCATTTTCCCTATAATTCAGGTCTTTGTCTGCCTTCATGCATGTGACCAAAGCATCTCTCAGTGAGCCAGGCAAACAAAGACCTGAATGACCTTCAGGACAGTAGGGGGTGAGATTAATCTGCATGCAAATTTAGCTGCATAAATAGAGCATCTCATGCAGTTTAAAACTTGGACTTCTCCAGTTCTAAATTAAGAAAGCTCACCGGATGAGAAGTGAAATGTTTTCATCTACAGAAAGAAAAAGTCACATAGCTTTTTTTTAAAACTATTTTTTTTAACTATTTAGAATATTTTATTTAGAATAAAAATAAATAATAATAAATAAAAAAAATACAATTTTTTTTAAATAATTCTGAATATTACAAAAACCACTCAGGTATTTTTGGCTTTTTCAGTGACCAACCCAGAAGTCTGATGTTTGTTGAGCCGCTGAGGTTCAGTGATTCCTCAGTGAGTAGATGAATACTGGTACAATGTAGTTCAGTTTGTTGGAATTAATTGTTTGAACTGACAAGAAAGTACCACTGGAGTTTCATAATTGGCTTCTCGAAATATAAAAACCTTCCTCATATTTGGATCCATAAGCTCCGATGTGGGAATTCAGAACTCTGGTTTGGATCAAATCAAAGAGAAGTCACTGCAAGCTCCGACCCTCCTTACTGCTTCACTCCAAAAAACAGGAGCTTTTGCCAGCAGCAGTCCTCACTATTTTTAATTTTAAAATTAAGGCAAATGGAGTGGAGGACATCGCCACAGAGAAAGAGAGGAGAAACAGGAAGTTTTACTTCAAACGTGACATGAATGTGCTGTTATTAAAAGGTCTGAGCTGCTTACAGGCCGACAGCCTGAGATCAGTTAGTGATTCAGAGCAGTTTGTTATTGATGAAAAATATAGACAATCCATGTGTGATTAAACAAATGTCTGAAACTGCTTTTGATTAGTTTACTCTGGTGTGAGAGTTCATAACCATCATTAAGCATCATAAGCATCGTTAGCATTGGGTTAGCTTTGAGTTAGCAACATTAGCTCTCTCCTGCCATCTTTATGTTGATTTGCAGTGTTGTTTACTGATGTCATGACAATGATCTGAGGGTAATTGGTTCTCACCGTTCCATGTTCCCAACTCAGTTGTTATGTGCGTTGTTTTGTCAGCCATGACGGTCCTGGTGATCATCAGAATCTGAACCTGAAGAGTTTTCATCTGATTACGGAGATCCAGCTGTCGGTTAAGGTTGATACTGGTATGGATGTATATCCTTTACTCCCGCAAAGTCTTCCAGCATTTCTTTGTGTTCAAAAAAAAGCTTTTTCATCCGTTTTCACTAGTAAACATACGGACAGTAGCAGCATTTTTGGCCAGCCGTGGCACAGCCCTCGTCATGAAACGAGGATGTCAACTCCACCCCACAAATCACCCACTTAGGAAATTATTGATTAAAACTATTGATTAAAACGCTAAAAACAGCTTATTGAACTCCTTTTCACCTAAATGAAAGCTGCCCTCCAACTGGCCACAGTCAGTGTGAAGTCCACAATTTTGGCCACGTGTGTAGATCTGGGAACCATCAGCCTAACAGTGGAATGAGATCTTATGTTTTTTTAAAATTGAACCTAATGGGAGATGTATAGAGAAAACAGAAGTAGACCATGAACAGATCTTTGCAGGACCCACAGGTGAGGGGAACTGTAGATGATTTCTGATTGTACAGAGAAGAGAATCACAGTTTGCACATGTAAATGAAGGCATGCCAGTGGAGGTGTCTTGTGTGCTCATTTCCATGTTGATCAGGATGTACGAAGGATATGTGCTTGGATTTATGTGTACACACAGTTTCATCTAAAGTTTTTGTGTGTACGCTGTTTTCTTGATTTAAGTATACATCATGTTTCAGTAGGAAATCCACACAAGTCTTTGTACCTGAGGCCCCAGGGCTGTGTACCATGACTAACCTCACAGCTTGATTTCATTAAAATTCTTCAGGTAAACATTTGATGTGTCTAAAGATGCTGCAACCTCTAATTATTACCACACACACCAAAGCTCATTTTCCAGAAATTATTAGATAGTTCTAATATCTAATTATTGCCTGCCACCAAAGGTGAATGGTTAAAAATATTTTTGATTGTGTCTGTGTGTGTGTAAAGCTTCAGCAAAATGTCATAAATCACAGATTTTATTGAAACTCTCAGAAAATAAATATCGGATGTACTTCTACAACTCATTAGCTATGGGAATCAACCCAATTCAAGATGACTTCCACATCTAATCAACCTTAGCAGACCCAAAATGACTATAACTCAGCCAGTTTTACAGATATTGATATTGTTTCCCACAGCCCACCAACCTTAAATAACACAAAACTAACTATAATTCAGCCAGCCTTTTACATATCGAGCTAAAATTTGATGTTGTAGTATTTGATAGTCATATCCAACATATTTTCTGAGCACTAAAAGATTATGCGAGATATCTTGCAACATTGCATGAGACTAAACATACAGTGTCTAATGTTGTTTAGAAGCTTTGAACAAAATGGCTACAACTCTGTCATTTCTCATCATAAAATGACGTTAGTCCAAACCTTCAGCAATAAAGAGGGTAAATGATTTGCATTCCTTCAGGGACTGCTAGCCCTTTAATTTCACCCCAGTCATTGAGTTTAAATGATTTTAACCTCTGAGTCCCAAGCATTTGTTTTGTGTGTATTGTTGTTTTCCCTTACGTCCCGGGATTAGTAAGATCTGACAGACAAAAAGCATTGTTTTTGAACAATTAATAGTTTAAAAAATTTATAAATTCATAAATAACATTTCTAAATTAAAATGAACACCAAAAAACTAAACAAACTTAAAACCAAGATGCAGGGTCTCAGGATAAATGTCCTTTATGATGTGCATCAAACACAGACTAGCAGCTCCTCGCTGCCTCTCACTCAGCAGCACTTTTCTTTTTAAAAGAGCAAAGATTTCTGTGATGCTGTCAAAGTCATGTTGATATTTTTTGGATCAAATAAATACAGTATGTCAGAACACTCAATGCTCCAGAGAGAGGCTCGTGCCTAAAACTTTGTTGATACAGCTACATATTTGTAGCTAAAACAGAGAGTTTGTGTTGATCAGAGCCCTAGGGATTATGGATGCTCAGGGTCTACCTTAGATGTAGAACCAGCTGCTTCAGTGAGAGGATCCTCATCCACCCACACTTTCTCCTTCTGCACCTACTCCCCCCTCTTTGCCTTTGTGTTAAATGGTTTACAGTTGAATCACTTTAAAAATTCACACATTTTCTGACAGGTTGAACACATTAAACAAAACAGAATCAAAATTTCTTCTTATTATAAAACATCCATCCATCCATCCATCCATCCATCCATCCATCCATCCATCCATCCTCTTCCGCTTATCCGGGGTCGGGTTGCGGGGGTAGCAGCCTAAGCAGGGAGACCCAGACTTCCCTCTCCCCAGCCACTTGGGCCAGCTCCTCTGGGGGAATCCCAAGGCGTTCCCAGGCCAGCCTAGAAACATAGTCCCTCCAGCGTGTCCTGGGTCTTCCTCTGGGCCTCCTCCAGTTGGGACGTGCCCGGAACACCTCACCAGGGAGGCGTCCAGGAGGCATCCTAACCAGATGCCTGAGCCACCTCAACTGGCTCCTCTCGACGTGGAGGAGCAGCGGCTCTACTCTGAGTCCCTCCCTGATGACCGAGCTTCTCACCCGATCTCTAAGGGAGAGCCCAGACACCCTGCGGAGGAAACTCATTTCAGCCGCTTGTATTCGCAATCTCGTTCTTTCAGTCATTGCTCAAAGCTCATGACCATAGATGAGGGTAGGAACGTAGATCGACCGGTAAATCGAGAGCTTCGCCTTTTAGCTCAGCTCTCTCACCACGACAGATCGGTACAGCGCCTGCTTCACTGCAGACGCTGCACCAATCCGCCTGTCGATCTCCCGCTCCATTTTTCTGTCATTCGTGAACAAGACCCCGAGATACTTAAACTCCTCCACCTGGGCCAGGACATCTTCCCCGACCCGGAGAAGGCACTCTACCTTTTTCCGGCTCAAGACCATGACCTCGGATTTGGAGGCACTGATCCTCATTCCTGCTGTTTCACACTCGGCTGCGAACCGCTCCTGCATCAGCTGTAGATCACGGTTTGATGAAGCCAACAGGACCACATCATCTGTAAAAAGCAGAGGCGCAATCCTAAGGCCACCAAAACGGATCCCCTCAACACCTTGGCTGCGCCTAGAAATTCTGTCCATAAACGTTATGAACAGAATCGGTGACAAAGGGCAACCTTGACGGAGTCCAACTGTCACCGGAAACGAGTCCGACTTACTGCCAGCAATGCGGACCAAG
>NC_051442.1:26175139-26186429 GCF_001649575.2 Kryptolebias marmoratus
GACATTCCACATCCCAAGAGCCAGCTTCTGTAGCCGAGGATCAGACCGCCAAGGTCCCCGCCTTCGGCCACTACCCATCCCACATTGCACCCGACCCCTTTGGCCCCTCCCATAGGTGGTGAGCCCATGAGAAGGGGGACCCACGTTTTCTCTTCGGGCTGTGCCCAGCCGGGCTCCATGGGTGAAAGCCCGGCCACCAGGCGCTCGCCAACGTGCCCCACCTCCAGGCCTGGCTCCAGAGTGGGGCCCTGGTGACCAGCGTCCGGGCGAGGGAACACTGTGTCCAATATTTTCACTCATCATAAGGGGTCTTTGGGCTGCTCTTCGTCGGACCCCTCACCTAGGACCTGTCTGCCTTGGGTGACCCTACTAGGGGCATGAAGCCCCTGACAGCATAGCTCCTAGGATCATTGGGACACTCAAACCCCTCCACCACGATAAGGTGGCAGCCCAGAGAGGGGTTTATATTATATATTATAAAACAATGAGACGGAATTTAGCATTATTGGTCTGTTCAGCAGTCATCAAAGTGCCATCAGCATCTATATAAAATACTAATAAAATCAATAACATCAATAAATTGAAAATAACTTCCATGAACAGATTAATAAATAGTTAAAATAAAAATATGACTAAAAAACACTTAAAGTAAAAAAAAATGGACACATTTTTCTGCTTGAGGATATAAACTGTGCTTCTGTCTGTTTGTGTGAGCTTTCATTGCCCTATATCTCCTTCCAGAGGGGACGGGTGTTAACAGGGCATGAGCAGGGTGGGAGGGGTCTTTTGAGATACAACTGGCTTTCTTAGGAAGTTGGCCATCATATATCTCATCCATAGATGGTAAATATTTCCCTGTCATCCTCTCTACTGTTCTCACCACATGTTGTATAGTCTGCTTGTCCTTTGCTGTGCAGTTTCCAAAGACCTATGTTTTAACCAATGCCAGGGTCTCCCCCAGTGTATTATAAGCCTGGCAGCCCACCAGGCTTTACTGCCCTCGCTGCCAGGCTAAGATCCACTTGTTTATTATAGAATAAGTATTTGTAATTTTTTTTATACACGTTTTTTTCCACCTGCACCTCCAAAACCTCTACCTTTCTCTACCTCTTTAGAGGATCACCGCACGAGGGTGCGCACGCCAACAGTGACCCAATTGCGCTGTCCCCACCCCTGCGTGGTGTCGTGTCGTGCACCTCCAAATTTTTTAAAGTTTGCGTGGACCGCGTGTGCAGCACTCTTTTCAAAATGGACGATTTCAGTGCTCTAGTGGAGCTGGTTCACCTGTATCAACATTTATACGATCCCTCTATGAGAGATCACAACGATAATCAAACGGATCAAAACTCATGGAAGGAGATTACTGCTGCAGCCGATAAAAAGGGGTGTTTATAGACCACAGAGGGAAGAAATATTAGTACTATGATGGGTGAATCACAACTAAATCAAATAAGCAAATAAATCAATGAAAGTCAAACTGAATGTTTTAAATTTAAACATCGTCTCTGTATCACAGCCAGAAACACAACAGCTCTTCCTCCTGAATACGTGCAGCCATATTTGATGTGACAACCATCTGCTCTCTTTTTACCGTATTTCCACTGGTTACGTAGCGTACTGCCCCCTGTCTTTTCGGAGAATACTGCTTCGACGTAAGCATCAAGTATAAACGCCTCCACCACGCGCTCAGGTCTGTGTGCTGTTCACGGAGCCCTGCGTGACTTTAATGAGCCCTGAGGCCAAGCCGCCTTTAGCTGCAGCAATAAACATCAAACAAGCGGATTTAACCAAAAATGGTTAGTTGAGCTGAAATTCAGCGGGTGGCTTTACAAGACTGAATATGGTAAGCATGTTTTGTGCTTAGTGAAAATATGACGCGTGGTAATTTATCCTTGTTTACCAGTAAAATAATGCTATTAAATTCAGCATTAGATATGCTTTGTTTTGTTGTTACATGTACAGTAGTGATCCAACATGCAGCCTGTGCCACAAAAAGCACAGTACAGTACAGCATCCCCTTGATGTGAGACGTGTGTTGGTGCTTTGTTTGCACTTTTTCATTTATGTTAATTTAATTTATTTGTAAATGTGACTTAAATTAGGTGCAAACAATTAGTATTTATTTTAATTGTATTTTTATTTTAAAAAGTATTTCAAAAGTGCCTTTTTGTAAAAACTGTAGTTGTGTAAATATTTGACACAAAAATCTACAATATCACACATTAAATTTGTGATATATTTTCACTTTTCCTGTCAATTTTAATATATTTGTTTTAATGAAATCACGGTTGGCTGGCGATTGGCCCCCTACCACCAGGCTTAGCTTCTTTTCTGGGGGAAACCCTGCAATGCCTTTGTTTCAAGCCACTGCTAAAATCGTTAATTTGCCCCAACCAGCACTTTAACTTGAAAACCATCTATGTGGGCAAAATAATTGTACGTTTTATCCTGTATTGTTACCTGTTTAATAATTGTTTTATGACTTATGCTACTTACCTCTTAGCCGTGTCACACTTGTAAAAGAGATCTTGATCTCAGCGGGTTTTTATCTGGTTAAATAAAAGTAATAGATGAAGTAGCATAACAATATTTATTATTGTTTAAATGCTAAGTCAACATTTGCATTGTTTTCCTATTTTTAGTTTCTTCCACAGAGTTTTTGCAGTCCAACTATTTCTGTATACTTTGTGCTATTTCTATCATTCATGTATCAAACATTTAGCTCGATCTGGAATAGTTTGTGTAACCCTTAATAAACTAACTTAAGGGCATGCATATCTTAGGTACTTTTCAATGAGGAGAAGAGGAATAAGAAAATTAGAACACTTCCTTGTTTTGTTTTATAAGGAACACTACGTATTTATTACAACATAACAGACAAAACAGTTTTTTTTTATCTTCTCTTATCATTAATTCCAAATACTGGTAACATGTTTTCTTTTACGATGTCCTTGAACCAAAACATTAACATAACCCCCCTTCAGTCAATCAGTTCGATTTCCATATTGTCCCTTTTGTTTTTTTATGTTGGTCGTTCAGTTTCACCTCTACCAAACAAATCTGGTTTGGTGAGAAAAGGAAAAAAAAGTTCAGTATCATTATGGAAAAAAATATTAAAAACTTAATTCAGAGCTCTGAGGAACTACTTAGGTAGTGTGTGTGTGTGTGGGGGGTTCTTCTCCTTTGGTGTGGCCCTCGATAGGAGAAAAGTTTAGTGCTTATCTGTGCAATCAGTAGAATCCTCATTCGCAGCCCTCCTGGACGGAGCAAGACGTCTCTTGGAAAAGAACTGCACTGAATCCACCTTCCAGTTCCTGGCCAGCAGTCCAGCAACTGGCTCTCGAAATGTTTCACGCCGAAATAAAAACCAACCTGAATAAACAGGGTAAATCTAGTTACAACTTACAAAAAGAAACACATAGCCTGCAAAAAATAATGAGCTATATTTTCAAAAACCTTTCAGCAAGATGAATCTACATAAACTTTTTCCATGTCCGCCACATTTTAAAATCAGCAACATACTTATTTTCTTCCTGAATTAACAATGTGTCACTTTTTTTTTTCTTCTTCTTCTCTGATTGTTTTTTTTTTTAGGAAGCTCATTTCAACCACATTTTGTCATAAGGTGTACAAATTCACAACCATAAAACTCCCAAATAACTTTAGACTTCCCAGAATGCATAAATCCCGTTGAAATATCAGTAAAAACAGAAACAACAAACTCACCGGAGAATAAGATGTATGGTGAACAAAACCCAAAAATCTCAATGAGTTCAAAGAACCTTAGCGCTTATTTTAAAGTTCAAGTTCTCTTCTCTGCGCCACGTGTTCAGTCTGTCGTTTTTCTGGCTTTCAGTTGCTCTGTTTTCGTTGTAAATTTTCTTCTTCTTGCTTCAGAACTATGAGGTGCCAAACAACCACGACTTCACTGCTACCCTCTGCTGTATAACGTTGGTACTGCAGATATTAAATAGTCAACTCTGGCTTGAATAACTGAATAACTTTGACAGGGTTACATTTGACTTTTGGTTTTTGTAACTTTTATACATTTTAATAAAGTTACTTTACTCTACTTAGAAATACATTGAGGTCTTGTTAATTCCTCCAAAAACATAGTTTTTGAAATCTGCTTGCAGTATTTTCTGGACTATAAGGCGAACTTAAAAGTCTTCAATTTTGTCAAAACATGACAGTGCGCCTTATAATCTGGAGAACCTTATATAAGTAAGAAGTCGTAATGTTTTAATTCTACTTTGGTAAACTACAAATCTGCACCACTTGCAGCATTAGGCCCCCACTCGGGTGTACTGTGCGTACTCCGTGAGCCGCGTTGACTCCGGGTGGACTGTCTGCTGATGGTTGAGACTTCATACTGGAGCAAACAGATTGCCTAAAATTCTCCCATGACAAATTTCCGTCATGGCGTCACCAGACGAGGAGGAAGAGATCGCCTGCCTCTTAGCTTTAAAAAAAAAACAAAAGGAAAGAAGGTGCCGTTAGCCCTGTTTCTTCACCACCAGGGCAGCCACCGCACACCTGTCAGTGCTACACAGAGAGCGGCAGTCACGCTTACACCTGAGAATGTGGGGGACTTTACGTTGGTGCAGTATTCTCCGAAAAGACAAGGGGCTGTTTTGTTTTGCTTAATGCGCCTTATAGTCCGGGTGCGCCTTGTATATGACAACAGTTTGAAAATGGACCATTCATTGACAGTGCGCCTTATAGTGCGGAAAATACGGTACTCTGTATGCTACTTTCAACTTTTAGCTACCATTCTGCTACTTTTTGCTTGTAACTACTGTTTTGCAACTTTAACTGTTCTGCCACTTTAAGCTAGAGTTTTGCTACTTTTAGCTACAATCCTACGTTTATTTTATGGCTATAATTTTTTTGCCTTTTAGTTTTTAGCTAGTTTTATTTATTTATTTATTTATTTTATTTTTATAGTTTTGCTAGTTTTAGCATCCTACTATTTTGCTATTTTCATCCAGTTTTCTAAAATTAGATAAGCATATATTTTGCTAATTTTATTTACTGTACTGCTGTTTTTAGATGCTGCTCCTCTGCTTTTAACTGTTAGCCTGTGATCTTCTCATTCAGCCTCTGTTCTGTTCATTTTAACTTAACCACGGTTTTAGCAAATTTACCCAGTCATTTAGCACTCAGCATTCTCACTGCATTTTCTTTAGTTGGCATTTGTTATCTCCATGTGTCAACTCTGAAGTGATATCTGGTTTTGTAAAGATCATGATTCAGTTGATCCACACACAGTTAATGATTTCTCTCTCTGTCTCCCCCTCCTCCTTTCATTGCCCCTCTTCTTTTCCTCCATAGTCTGATCACCACACATCGTTTTCACAGCTCTGCCTTCCTTACACTCTGCGTTTCCTTGTCATCACCCTTCTCGCTTCTACATGTGATTTCTATCTCATTCATCTTTCTCCTTCCTGATCTACTTCTTCAAATCCATTCCATCCATCCCCTCCGCCCTCCCCCTTCCCTCCNGCAATAACATAAAGATTATAGAGAATTAGAAAATTACTGTCCAGGACATTTTATGTATGTAAGTTTAAAAAACAATGGAAAATGTTTTGGAATAAGCTTTATATTGAAGAGAAGCTTTTTAAGAGTTTTTTTTTTTTTATTGGGTATGATGTCTAATCTGGTAAATGGTTTAATGTTGAACAGATCATTTTAAGATCTGAGAGTTTGTGTTTTCTGATAATGAAGTTCCCTCTGTTATACTTTGATACATAAACATACTTCACTTCTAAGTTACTCCCAAGTTGATTAAAAACAAAAATGCAGTTTTTGGTCCAATTTAGGTTACAGGAGACAATTTGTTTGAGATGACAACATTTCATTGATTTTAAATAAGCACAAAGTTCAAATGTGTCTGGGTAATTTATTGGACTTCATATTAAACCCGTGAGAGATCAGCAGAGTCCCACAGACTCTAATTTCCTAACCTAAAGGAGTCAGTCCAGTGTGTTAGCTATCTAAGTGTGCTTGAGATGCAGCATGTCTCTTCATACTGGTATTTCTCAGCACAGCATGCTTCTTCTGTAAGAGTGCTGCTCTCCATCTGCTTTTGACTCACTGCATGTTTGTGTGAGCAGAGCAAGAAATGTTGAGTGTCTTTGAATAAACGGATGAAGATGGGGGTCTTTTATATTCGAAGTTCCCTCCCCCTTCCCTCCCTCCTCCTCGTCCCTCCCCCTCCACCTCTCTGGCAGGCTGCTCATTGCAGTGAGTCAGTATCATGGAGGCAGGCAGCGGGGCTGCTGCAGCGGTGGGGAGTGCAGCACTGGGACTGCTGGGAGCTGCAGCCACATCCAGCCATGACATCTTGGACAGGTAAGAGTGAAGCCGTTCCACCGCAGTTCTGAGATCATTTTGTGTTTGTGGAACATTACCACACCTCAGGTGATGCTTCAGTGAACATGCTAGTTTGTTTATCTCAGGGAGGAAGCATGAAGTGTGTCTGCGTCATTCCTCCATGTTCCTTAGTCAAATGCTCTGGTTTGAACAGCTGGCGGATTCAGTCTGTGCTTGTGAGAGTGCACGTGTATGTTGGTGATAGAAAGGTGGCTTCCTCAGTGCCTGAAGGAGAAGTGACACCGAGGTATGCAGGAAAGGAGGAGGAGGAGGAGGCAGAGAGGTATAGACGAGTGCTAAAGCTGAGCTGACAGGGTGAGTTTGCACAGTCACCACCCCACCCTCCCTACCCCCACCTTCACCCTACTCACGCCACTCCCACGGAGCCTTTAAGCCCCCATAGCAACTGGATGACAGCCATCACCAATAATCATCGCTGGAAAACCTCATTCAGGTTTCTGTCAGCCTCAGTCATTAAGCTTCAGGGACTACAACCCCCCAGCCCCCACAGAGAGGATGAGCACAGCACCTCATTACGTAATCCCTCCAGCTGTATGCCCACACCAACACATTAGTACAATGTCATCACATATACACACACTGTCATATAGAATCTGATACAGAGAAACTCACACACTGTTATCACTTACACACCACACCTCATATGGACTCAGATCTAGACTGCATGTTCCAGGAGGATGTTTTTGGACAAACACTGTAACTAAGGGTGCACGGATACCACATTTTTTCAAACCAAGTGCAAGTACTTCAATTTGAGTACTTGCCAAACTTGATTACAGATGGAAATACTAATACATGTCATTGTTTCTTCTTACAATTCTTTGACATTTTGTTTGAAAATCAGAGGACCGTAGTTGTAATGTTAACTCCTCAAATGAAGCAGGACAGCCTTAGTCTTTACTAAAAGCTTCCATTTGGTAAGTGATGAGATTGTCAGGAAGCTTGTGATCAGATCTGTATATTCCCAGGACCCTCCTCTGCCTGATGATTGTCTATAGCTGTTTCCGGCTGCTATTAGCAAACACTTCAAACTCTGCGTTGTGTTGCTTTTTTAGATGTTTTATCAAATTGCTTGTGTTAAAAGTGCTAGATTTCATTGCTCCTCTTGACGACTTTGCTGAGCAGAATTTGCAGTCAGATTTACTTTTTGTCACCATTGTTTACTGTAAAAGCCCTCCACACTGCTTCTTTTTCCTTTGGTGGTATTTATTGGTGGTTATCAAACAATTGCAATCAATTGCACTATCACCACCAACCACCAACTGGTAAGGAATGTAAATCAAGACAGACACCTAAAAAAAATTAAAGGAAAAGAAAACTACACACAGCTGATATTGCTCATCTTTTACCAACTGACTTCTCAACTGAGAGGTGACCGTCCCACCACCATGAAAGGGTATTGGTACTGTGGCACTGGAATACTTTCACAAGTCTCAGTATGAGTACATGCACGTGATATCATTCCGATATCTGATGTTGGTATTGGTATTGGTGCATTCCTTACTTTAAGAGAAAAATACACAGGCACACACTCACATAGAGACACACAACAATCTGTCCTCAGTGTGTTGTTTAATAGAAACACACACAGCAAAGGCACTGTTCAAAAAAAAGTTAAAAAACAAAAACAACTGGACTTCTATTCTGTAGCTGAAGACGTTTCGCTTCTCATCCGAGGAGTTTTCTCAATTCAGAAATAGAGAGTGTGGAGTTGAGCTTTTAAAGCTGAGATGTGATGTAAGCTGGATTGCTTGCAAAGCTTACATCACATCTCAGCTTTAAAAGCTCAACTCCACACTCTCTATTTCTGAATTGAGAAAACTCCTCGGATGAGAAGCGAAACGTCTTCAGCTACAGAATAGAAGTCCAGTTGTTTTTGTTTTTTAACTTTCTTTGAATTTACCATGGCCTGGATGACTGAGAATCTACACCACCAAAGGCACTGTTCACACCTGACACTAAATACCTTCCTGAGTAGTTTATTGCAATCAGATAGCATTAAATACTGGTTTGAAAGGCCTCAATAAGTAGAGACAGTATATTTACTTGGACTACCTTTGTTAGGTGGTCTGGACTCCTTTTACTTGCATATGTTTGTTAGTCTGTCCTGATCCTTAAGGTCAGACATCCTACTAAACAGACGTGACCACACACAAGCAGCAGGGTTATTACCTTGACGTGTCTGGTTTAAAAAAAGGTTGCTTAGCTGTCATGTAATTAAAGATAATTAAACAGCCATTCTAGAGAATATTCTGAAGAGATGGCTTTTTTTTGTTTGTTTTGACTTTTTTGGCTAAAAGTTTTAATGAACTGTTTGTCATAATTTTCATCAATGAAAATATCAGTTTTGTCAGAATATTCTTCATCAGAATGGATTACAGGGCACAGTGTGGTGAGTTTTTCTTAATGTTCTGATTGTTTTTAGTGCTGATTGGACCCACTATTGTCACTGTTAGGTATTGGCCAGTTACCAGTTTCAAGGCCATGGTGTTAAAAAGTCACAGTGTTAAAAAAGTCAAAATTTTCTCCATCATGCTGTTCCTATAATTTAAATGTTTTTGAGTAAAATACCAGGGACAACAAGTCTTTCCTTTGTTTTGTTTTCCCCCTCTGGTCACATGGAGCACTAAGCATTGCTCCCTCTCTCCTACCTTTTTGTAATTTGCGCTCCATTCAAATTGGACAATTTTGGTGCTCTAGCGGAGCTGGTTCGCCTGTATCAACATTTATATGATCCCTCTGTGAGAGATCACAGAGATAATCAAACAGTTCAAAACTCACTGGAGGAGATTACTGCTGCAGCTGATAAAAAGGAGTGTTTATAGAAATATTAGTCCTATTATGGGTGAATCACAACTAATGCAGATAAATCAAAGAAAGTCAAACTGAATGTTTTAAGTTTAAACATCCTCTCTGTATTACAGCCAGAAACACAACAGTTCTTCCTCCTGAATACGTGCAGCCAAATTTGATGTGACAACTATCTGCTCTCTTTTTACCGTATTTCCACTGGTTACGTAGCGTACTGCCCCCTGTCTTTTTGGAGAATACTGCTTCAACGTAAGCGGCAAGTATAAACGCCTCCACCGCACGCTCAGGTCCACGCACTGTTCGTGGAGCCCTGTGGGACTCTAATGAGCCCTGAGGCCGAGCCACTTGCAGC
The DNA here is from genome assembly GCF_001649575.2 of Kryptolebias marmoratus. Taxonomy (NCBI): domain Eukaryota; kingdom Metazoa; phylum Chordata; class Actinopteri; order Cyprinodontiformes; family Rivulidae; genus Kryptolebias; species Kryptolebias marmoratus. The sequence continues at coordinate 26,184,702 of NC_051442.1, forward strand.
TGGAGTTAGCAGGTCACTGGAGCCACGGCAATAAACATGGAAGGAGCGGGTTTAACCAAAAATGGTTAGTTGAGCCGAAATTCAGCGGGTGGCTTTACAAGACCTAATATGGTAAGCATGTTTTGTGCTTAGTGAAAATATTATCCTTGTTTACCAGTAAAATTATGCTAATAAATTAAGCATTAGATATGTTTTGTTGTTACATGTAGTGATCCAACATGCAGCCTGTGCCACAAAAAGCACAGTACAGTGCAGCATCTCTCTGTTTTTCAGTTCCCTGTTGTTATTCCTGCTTCTTTTCTGGGGGAATCCCTGACATAGTTAAACATTGGCTGCTGTTGGAAAAAGTGAAAACGAAATAGGTTTTAGTCCATTTTCTTTTAAACTTTCAAATTTCTAAAGCTACTTTTCCTTATTATGTCTTTGAAACAGTAATCAGGTCAGGTTGGAATTCTGGCAGCTTTGTGGGGGCCAAAGAAATTTTAAAAAGGGCTGTATCTGGCCCACAAGCCTCTTATTGAATAGGTCTGGCTTAGAATATTATAAATTAAGTCCCAAATTATCATTGTGCTTTATAGAAGAAAGTTGACAGATGTTGTAATTTCAGGCAGTAGCTGCATTGGCACCATTAAATATGTCCTCATAAACGTTCTAGTTTGTATAAATATCTTGTTAAATTGACAGTACTTAAGAATACTAAGTATTTGCACATCACAGTTCATGAGTTTTCTTGTTTTCTTTCTTTTTTCCATTATCTATATTTAATTGTAGGGTGAATCTTGGTTAACCCCAAAATTCAATTTAATTATGATTCTTCAGTTAATGATTTGATGAATCAAAAGATGTACGTATCTCATTGTGTTAGGATGTACACCTTTAATTATTATCACACAGAGCACATACCATTTTTTTAAATATTAAAAAAAATTTGTGCTTTTAAAAAATCAGATTGTTTTTACGAATTTACTCTCAGTTCCAGGGGTCTCATTCATAAAATATTGTGTGGGATTCATACTAAAAGTGTACATAGACCCAAAAGGCAAAAATGGCATACACCCAAAAAATTTTCATATTTATAAAACCATGCTTATACACACCAGCAAGCAGTTTCCCTTTCTAAATTACATGTGTACCTAAACGTTTGTGCACAAGATCCCTCCTCAGGTTCTGCCCTCCACACGCCCACATTCAACCATAAAAGGTCAATGCAAAGCACCTCATCAATGTGAAAGTGTATTTAAATGAGCCAGCTGATCAAGGGTTACCAATGGCAACCACGGAGAAAAGAGCGAAAAAACTAATTTTCACTGCAGCAGAAATTGACGTGCCGGTGAATGAGGTGGAGAACAGAAAAAATATCATTCTTGGGAGCCACAGTAGTGGTGTCACAAATTAAAGGAATAATAATAATAATAATAATAATCATTTTATTTAAATAGCGCCTTTCAGGACACCCAAGGACACTTTACAACAATGAAGAAATCAAAAGATAAAAATAAAAAAGCAGTGCAAAGAACAGGCATGAGTTAAAATATAAAATACATAAAACAAAGTTAGGAGGGGTAAGCTAGTCTGAAGAGATGAGTTTTAAGTTTAGTCCTGAACAGAGAAAGGGAGGTGGTGTTTCGTAGGTCAGGAGGTAGAGCGTTCCAGAGGTGGGGGGCAGAGCAGGAGAAGGCCCTGCTCCCCATGGTGGAGAGGCGGGCAACGGGTACATGTAGGTGTAGC
>NC_051442.1:26186858-26198440 GCF_001649575.2 Kryptolebias marmoratus
AGGGAGATAGCAAAGAGTTAATAAGGGGGATGAGAAGATGGTTTGATTTTGAAATGGTGTTTTTTGTGCCAACAAGGATTATTTCTGTTTTGTTACTGTTGAGTTGTAGGAAATTGTTAGAAAACCAGTGATTGAGCTCAGTGAGACAGTCGGTGAGGATGGAGGGTGGGTTAGTGGAGCCTGGTTTAGTTGAAATATAGAGCTGTGTATCATCGGCATAGCAGTGGAAATGGACACCGAATTTGCGGAAAATGTTACCCAGAGGAAGGAGGTAGGTGATGAAGAGGAGGGGTCCAAGGACAGAGCCTTGGGGGACACCGGTGGAGACGGGGGAAGACTGAGAACAGAAGGATTTAATTTGTATGAATTGAGTGCGGTCAGAGAGGTAGGATTTGAACCAAGCTAATGGAATACCAGAGATGCCAATGGAGGTTAGTCTGTTAAGGAGGATAGAATGACAGATCGTGTCGAAAGCAGAACTTAAGTCAAGTAGGATGAGGATGGACAGAAGGCCAGAGTCAGCAGCAAGAAGAAGATCGTTAGTAATTTTTATTAGAGCTGTTTCGGTGCTGTGATGGGGGTGGGGAAGTGTTGTGAGTGGCAACACGTCATTACCACTGTTAATTCAGTGAGTGGGACAGTGAGGACTGGAGCCGAGGTGAAGAAAAAGTGGCCAGATTTTAGGGTGGAGGCAAAAAGGCGACTAACCGGCCACCGCTAGAGCATGTCAGCTACAGGTGGGGTAAGGGCATACCTGAACTGACACTGTTGTGCTGAAAAATGATGGTCTGCCAAAAAGTGATTTTTGCGAGGGAGCGCGCGTGAGTGTGAGTGGTATTAAAGCGCACCTCCTCTGTGCTCTGGGGGTTTGGAAAGGGAAACATTAAATAGTCATCACTGACTGTGTTGCTCAGCTAAGCTAGCACCGTGCCTCAAGTCTTCTGCAGTTATCTGAGACATCTCTGCTACGACTTCACTTCCTCTCAAATGAGGCGTTTTCCTGAAACAGCCAAAGCACAGACGTGGACAATCGATCTGCACATGGATCCTGCTCCTTCCTGTTTATTGACCAATAGGAGAGAAGCTGGACCAAGAAGACAGCCCTCCTCATTTGCATAATGAGACAGAAATGCACACGTTAAAGTAAAAAGAGGAGACAAGATCATGTAAAAAGAACAAACGCTTGTGTAAGGAAAAGGCAAGACAAAATATAAACATTTCTTGATGAAAATGTGTGTAAGGAAAATGAAAAACAAAATATATCTATTTCTGCTTTTAATTTTAATTATGTCAGTTTTGGTCCTCCATAGATTGACAGACAGACACACACATACATACAGTACATACTTACTAGCCCTACACTCTCTGTAGGGGTTTGTAGTCCTGAACACAACTGTTTCTAAAACAGGAAGTAATTTTTTATGTAAGGATGCTTTTCACAGCACCAGAATAAAAAGGCCTTTGTATCAGTGAGGAGACCAAAACTTCCTCAGTTGTCCTCAGAGCTGTAAACATGCAGGCAGTTGAAGTTTCTCACCCTCTCTACTATAGTTGTTATGTCCCGGCTCGTGATGGACGCAACATAAATGACACGACCCTGAATATAGTATAAAAAAAATATCTTACAGTTTATTTTGTTTACGATTAAAGGGCAAAGTGCCAAAATGAAATGCAACGTAGGAGGTTTACCTCAAAAATGAACTGAAATACAGCAAAACTGTTGTACAGAAAGTAAATTAGACTATTTAAAGTCTGACGGGCAAAAAAAAAGACAAATCCCGGCTAGACAGGCCCGAAAGAAAACCAAACCCAAAATCCACAGAAGTGTAGTCTTGACTACCAAGTTTTCTTTGCAGCCACATCCGATACCAACAAAGACAATATAGTCAGAAAACCCAAAGGCATACTGCACCTAAAGCACAGCAGCCCTGACTGAAAGGTTGAGCTGGCTTTTATCAGCGGCCTCATGTGGTCGGGCTTCCTTATTGGCAGCTGCTGGTCAGTGGGTGTTGCTGTCCAAGGTGTGCTCCAGCCAATCATCTTTGGACAGGTAATCCTTAAAGGGCTTCTCATGAAGTCCACCAGCAGAGGGAGGCAACCAATCAGCATCTGGAGATGGAAACTCCTCTTATATGGAAAAGCACTTAAAACAATACTTAAGAGTACAGGCCTGGGGCCGTAACATAGTCCGTTTGATGTGTAGGGTCTTGTTGTCTTGCTGCAGTCTCCTGCTGAGGTCCACCACCGAGCCGGTGGTTTTCCTCTTTTTACTTTGGTCAGCTGGAGGCATTTTCCTCAATACCAAGACACGAGGCTCTCCATCTCATCCATGTAGGTTGTTTTACCGTTGTTTAAGATGAAACCCATCTCCACTGTGTCATCTGCAAACTTAAGGGTGTTGTTGGAGCCATGAGTGGCCACACAGTTATGCGTGTAAAGATAGTACAGCAATGGACTGAGCACACATCTTTGAGAGGAGCTTCTGTTCTGACTGTGATGCTGCTGACACAGACCATCAAGAAACAATGGAGTTTATGTATTTAAAGGTTATGTTGAGGTCTATCATAATTTTAAACAAAGAGAAACATTACAAGTGTTTAATGAAAGTCTTACTAAGAAACCAAATATTTGCAAACTATTTAACAGAAAATATCTTCAATGATATTCCAACAAATCAGCTTTTAATATACCGGTACATTTTAACATGAACTCAAATGGAAGTGACTCAATGTAGTCATCCTTTCTGGAATTGAAAATATTACTACTTTCCAGAATTACAGCTCAGACTATCAGAAAAGCAGGCTTTTGAACTGTGAGCTGGATGGTCCCTTTCCTTTTTAGTACAGAGGACGTGTGGGTGTCCGTGGTTTCCAAAAGAATTTCAAATTTGGATTTGTCCCACCACAGAACAGTTTTCCACTTTGCCTCAGTCCATTTTAAATAAGCTTTGGCCTAGAAAAGGCAACAGTGTTTCTGGATGGTGTTCACACATGGCTTCTTCTTTGCAAGACAGAACTTTAAGCTGCTTTTTTGAATGGCACAATGAACTGTTTACAGACAATGATTTGTGAAAAGGTTCCTGGGCTCATATTAGCCAGTTCAACATTACAGATGAGAAGACAACAGAGGAAAAGGCAATTTTAGAGTCAGCAGGGAAGAAGTGTTTGGCCAGAGCCAGTGATTTAGAAAAGTTGTTAAGGGTTTAGAATGATCAGAGCCCTGAACCAGAGAAGAACTGGAGTGGCTACTGATGGCGCTTTGGCAAGATTTTTGGGAGACATCTTGTAAGGAGCTTTGTAAACATTCTGTATTGTTTACATGTTGAAACTTCACATTGTTAACACCTTATGCTTGCTGTTCTGTGTGTCATCACTCCAAAAGCACTTGTGACCACCAAGTCCGGTTAAGCATTAGTGGAGGAAAAATGCAGATCCAGCGTGCCACCACAACTTTAAAAAAATGACCAAATACTGTAATCATTCAAACTAGACTACTTTTTAACTGCACTTTAAGTAAAAAAGTACTTTAAATGTCTGCTTAGTCTAACCAAAGCTCTGCTACTAGTGTCTGTAGTCAGTTTTACCTAGACTAACATTTTAGTGAAAGGATATAAACTTGGGGTGGCCAATATAACTAAAATATTAAATTACAATTATTATAATTATTATTTTTACAGTAAAATAACAATTACAAGGCATGGAAGACTAAAAGTTACCAAAAGGTTGAGTTTTTGTTTTATGGTGTGGGCGTCACTAGATGTCAAACTTTGACTTCTCACCATGAAACACAAAACTGCTGTAACAGACACATAAAACATCTGATCTTCACACAAATATATGTTTAATCATAGTCCGGTCCTCAACACTTTTGCAAATTAATTTGATGACATTTCCAACAGGAAGTACTCATGGACCTTGTTCTCTGACCCACTTAAAGATAACAAATTCAAACTGTGACAGATAACAATTAACAACATTACTTTTTGTGAAAAAATGATTTTAATTTGTTAGAGGACATTAATCTTGATGATATTCTTTCAACTTCACCAGATTTACGTCAAACTGCACCAAGATGTCCAAGAATAATTTTTGCACAAAGCGGAACATATGTGCATGTACAAAATTTGTTAGTGTGGGAAAATAGCAAAAATCGCGGCCTGCAGAAATGTTTAAGCAGCCCTTTCCTATTCCTTTACTTTGACGGACAAATTTGAAACTTGGTAGACTTATTAAGCCCACCAAGCACTACAAAACAATCTTAAGCACTATTGTCCTGAAACAAAGAGGAAGTCTGCCATTTTTGATTGAAGTCATGTTTTTTTATTTATTTTTTTTTTATTGTAGCCGTTTTGAAGACAGATTTCTACTTTTATTATGAAATGGACAGTAAATTTATATATCTATCTAGTTATTATGATGGGTGGCACAGAGAGGCAGTGGTCAGAGCTGTCATCACCAAGCAAGAAGGTTGCAGGATCGCCTCCCTACCTGGGTACTTTCTGGGCAGAGTTTACATGTTCTCTCTGAGCACACGTGGGTTCACTCTGGGTACTCCAGTTTTCTCCCCTCACATGCATGTTAGGTTAATTGGTAACTGTAAACTGCCCCTAAGTGTGTGTGAGAGTGTGAATGGTTGTTTGTCTCTATGTGGCCCTGTGATGGACTTGCATGAACCGGAAAGGAGAAGCGGTTGAAAAAAATGAATGGATGGATAGTTATCATGATTTTGATGGTTTTTATTTGTTTGTTTTTTGGCCAGTTCCAGCATTTACATTTGAACAAACTCCTAAAGTTTTTTAAGTATCAACTTCAAACTTGGTCATTATACTATTAAGACAGGGGGGAATAAAAATTAACATAAAATATAGGATCTGCACCAAAGTGCAAATGTTTTATCAAAGTCTTGTCCCTAAAGCTGAACTGAAGTATTTTGAAGCCAATATCAGTTTAAAGAAAATAATAAAAAATTCTTATTGTAAAATAAATTTATATATATATATATATATATATATATATATATATGTGTGTGTGTGTATATATATATATGTTTTTTTAAATATATATTAAATGTTATTGTAGCTCATGGACCTGGTTTCATTAAATAATTTTTATACACTGCTCAAAAAAATACAGGAAACACTTAAACAACACAATATAACTCCAAGTAAATCAAACTTTTGTGAAAGCAAACTGTCCACTTAGGAAGCAACACTGATTGGCAATCAATTTCACATGCTGTTGTGCAGATGGAATAGATAACAGATGGAAACTGGAAAGTTCCTGGAGAAACTTTGACGGGGCCTGCCATTTTGTGCGTTTATACTGAATCAAGATGGCTCCAAGAGCTGATCAGTTGTAGACAGGCATCATAAAGGGCTGATCTTGGACACATGAGGAGTCCAGCTGTGAAGTTTGACCTTTCTGCTCTATACGGTTTCAGAGCTAGTGCACAGGGGCTCTTGTGACCTTGACCTTTGACCTTGTGACCTTGACTTCCAAATGCCAATTTCTTGAAGGAGTAAGTGGGAAGCCCACTGCTGCCACTTGGCCCTGGTTTGTCCTCATGGATGAGGTTTTAGGACAGAGGCCTTCCACTGCATCTCCTGTCCTAATTGCCTCCATCACTGAGGACACTCCAGGTCCAAGCGCAGCAGTGGCTGACCAAGAAGAAGACAGGGCTGAGGAGCAAAGAGAGGAAAGGAGACAGGGAAGAAAGAGGCAGCAGGACAGAGAGGATGAATTACTGGACTTGATCAGGGAAGATATGAGGCAGCAGAGAGAGGCAGAAGAGAGAAGAGCACAAGAAAATAGGGAGCGAATGGAAAGGCTTTTCTCAATTCTTGAAGAAATTGCTAAAAAATTAATTTGTTGTATTTTTTGTTCTTGAAAAAGGTTGTTCTTGTTTTAAATTTCTAAAATAAAGTTGTTACAAAAACTAGTAATTGACAATAATTCAGTTTATTAACAGTAAGTTCATAAAAAAAAATGCTTAGCTATTTACAATAAATATTTACAATACTTGCAGGATTAACCTGAGTGTCCTCTTCCTGGACCGTTTATTTAAACATTTATTCACTAAACAGGAAGTCTCTGGCAGTGCTGCTGGATCGGGCGAAGAAGGATCAAAGACATGGGTGGAGTGCTGCAACTGAAACCCACGGCTGATCTTTTCTGGTCGGCGAGTGGAACATCATACAAGGGGTTCTGCTGAGAGTACTTTGGGATGGGTCCTCTCACTGTCCACTGCATCGTCCATCAACAGGTCAATCGACGGCTGCCACCCTGGAACACCCTGGAATCGTACACCAACCCAGGCAAGCCCACGTACATGTTAATGAAACGGCCCCGATGGTCACACACTGCCTGGAGGATGATGGAAGGAAACAGCTTTTCAGCTGTTTCTGTAGCACTGACCATCAGGGCCGCTCGGAGGCTTGATCCAGATGTGGCAGCCGTCGATCGCACCTGCTGCTTTCACAAAAGCTCTGTGGCGTGCCAGCCCTGCAAACCCACGGGACACTACCTCCAGGTCCTCTGGGTTTTTAGGGAGGTGGATGACGTGGTGGCGAATGGCCACCACCTCTTCTTTTATATGATGGACGATGCGGTGGACAGTAGAACGAGGCATCCCAAACACTCTTGACACCACCCTGTAGGATGCTCCACTTGCCAGCCAGAAAAGAAACGCCAGGGCACCCCAACCATGTCATTGATCCAGATTCAGGAGATGAAGCAACACTGCCAGAGACTCCCTGCTTAATCGGAAATCCAGTCTAGGATCTTCTCCATTAAAAAAAATGGTCCAGGACTGGGACACTCAGGTTAATCCTGCAGTATAAGGGTCTGGTCTGGTTAAGGAAATGTAGAGAACAACAAAAACATTATTAGTTTAATGGTGTGATTTTTTTTTTACAATAAAATATCAAAGCATTATCACAGTTATGAGGCTTAAGGTAAATATACTGATGTGCAGTGAAAACACTTCAGTGCTATTTTATTAATGAAATTTTAAAAATGAAGGACCCTGATTTCAACATTTTTACACCCACTTTATGTACCAATGGATCTTATAAAATAAAACTAATGATGGATAAAGTTACGCTGTAATCCAAATTTAAGATACATTTAAATTTTATTTATTGTGCAAAAGTTAATACATCATAGTGTAGTCTGTCAGTCACTGAAATTATCCATGAAACTAGCTTTAGTTAACAGTTTTTTCTTGAAATTTTTTAGACAAAAAAAAAAAATTAATTAATTTACCTGGAAATGACGGTCTCTCATCAAAATATATAAAACATGCCGGCGGCGACGATATAATTCTTGTAATTCTTTCAATATTAAAAAAGTGGTGAAAAAACGTATTCAAATTTCTGTCTCCATTTTTTTTCCGGTTGCGCACTGTTATGGTTGCTAGCCGACAGGACATACGCCGAGGTAAATCTGAAGGCTAGACCGTCCCAATTCACAACCGCTGACTTCCGGTCTACCCGATCTTTGAAGGACCCGGCCTACATAAAACAAACACATAAAACAAATTATCTGCACCTAAATCCATATATTTGATTAAAGTCTAGTACTCAACCCTACTACATGTCAATATTGTGCAATTTCCTTTGCCTCACATACTAAGAGCAGGAAGTTACATGTTTTCCTCATAGACATCATTCTCTGACCCGCTTTTTCATATTAGCTTCAAATTTTGTCAGATAATCTAACCGGATGATGTTCCTTAGCATTGTTTTCTTCATGGAGGTTGGTCATTTTGAATTATAGTCTCTATTTTGAAGACTTGCATTTAAACCAACACCTCTTTGAAATTCAGGAGGTGTTCTTGCATGAAGGTAGCAGCGGTTATTGCCACCCTCAGTATCACGACACAGGCTGGTGCATTGCCAAGGTGTGAGGGCTGTTCGTCACTGCTTGCATTGTCACTTCAAGTGAAGTGAAGTGAAATTTATTTATATAGCACTTTTCTGCAACAAGGCGATTCAAAGTGCTTTACAACACAGAAACAACAATCGTGTACATAATCAAATACAGATGAAACATCATAAAAACATCGTAATCAAATATAGAGATACAGAAGTCAATCATGTATAATCTAAATGAAATATAAGATAATCTAAATAAAGTCATGAAACTAAACATATCTAAACATGAGCTCAGACAGTCAAAATAGTAGCTAAAATAATCTAAATGAAATCATGATATAAAGTTAAAGCTGAACTAAACAACAATCAGGAATCTAACAATATCTAAAATATGAGCTAAGATAAACTAAACTAAATGTACAGGAAGACTAAATAAGCAAACATAAACTGAAACATGATAATGCTAAACTAAAGGTACAGCATGGCTAACTAATAGTACCAAAGGCCCGCTAAACAGCCAACATGAAAAAATGCTAAGATAACTAAACTAAAACATGACAATGCTAAGCCAAAGGAACCAAGAGACTGACTAACTAAAAGTACTATGGCCCGCTAAACAGCCAACATAAAAATTACTAAGATAACTAGACTAAGGTAGTGAAGTAGAGGAGGGAGTGAGTGGGGTGACAGAGACAAGGCAGAGACAGCGGAAGGTGTGCGTGTGTGTGCGCGTGTGTGTGTGTATTTGTGTGTTTGTTTGTAGAAAAGTCCATGAATCACGTCACAGAGGCCATTGTCTTTGATGATGGATCAGTGGCCTAGTGGTAGAGTGTCCACCCTGAAACTGGGAGGTTGTTGGTTCAATCCCTGGCCGGGTCATACCAAAGACTGTAAAAATGGGACTCATTGCCACCCTGCTTGACACTCAGCATTAAGGGTTGGAATTGGAGGGTTAGATCACCAAATGATTCCTGATCGCGGCACCGCTCCCTCAGGGGATGGGTCAAATGCGGAGAACAAATTTCACACACTCAGGTGTGTGACAATCAGTGGATCTTTCTTTCTTCTTTTATTAGCCAGCCCAGAGCAGATCCACAGATTTCCTTAGGCAAGGGAGGGGGCAGAGCATCTTGTTTACATAAAATCCGGGGAGAAATTGAAGATGGCTGGCCAGACAAGGTCAGCAAAGGGAGCCAGATTCACATAACAGTAATTGTTTTGGGTCAGGCTGACATTATGTTTTCCATCTGCCTTGAAAAGTCTTGTTGATACTTCTCAGTGGTAAATCCAAACAGCCAAATTCCAGGTCCATTCCGCCTGACTCAAGCGAGCAACTTTCTCCATGATGTAACCCATTTCATTCTTGAGTCCCAGAACCGCAATTTAGTCTGCAGTCCTGTAAAAGGATTGCATCCAACTCGCGATTCAGGTTCCGTAACCACACAGTTTGAGTGCAGACCGCCGAACCCATCAAACGACTTTGATGATATGTCAGTTAACTGCCTAATCCAAACAGCAGAAATCCTGTTATCAAAAACGCCAATATGTAAAGATCTTCCACATCTTCCAAAGACAAAATCGTTAGATACACAATCTTCCACTTCTGCCAGGAGTCCATTGTGTATCCAGTAAAAAATGTCTCATCTGGGCAGGCGGGCTCTCCCTTGCCCAGTCTTCCCGTCGAGAAAATTTGATCAATTGTGTTGAGAGACCAGCTGACCAGATCCATATTTTATAAATTTTGGAGAATATGCAAAAGAGAGGCTCCGAAAAGACAGCAGGGCAGATGGGGGGGAGGGGGGTTTCAGGAGACAGAGAGAAAGAGACAGAGGCAGAGAGAAAAGAAACACGTCCGCCTTCCACCAGGAGCAGAGAGAAAACTTCAGGCCAGAACTTCTACCAGAGGCCCCTACTAGCAAGCATAGAACGCCATAACCAAGTGGCTAAAATAGTGTACGGGAACATTTGTGCTGACTATGGACTGGAGATCTCACAGTCAAAGTCACCAAGGTTGGTGGAGAATGACAGGGTTAAGATACTGTGGGACTTTCAGATCCAGACTTACAAACAGGTAATGGCTAACCAACCAAACATTGTGGTGGTTGATAAGCTGCAGAAGAAGGGAGGGGTGAGAGATTTGACAGTCCCAAACAACTGTAATAAGGAGCATGAGACGTTAGAGCAATGCCAAGGGCTGAAAGAGGAAATAGAGAAATTGTACCTCAGTGGTACCAGTGGTACCCAGAGCACTCAGTGCTGTGACCCCCAAACTGGAAGAGTGGCTCCAACAGATCCTAGGAACAACCTCAGAGATCTCTGTCCAGAAGAGCGCAGTCCTAGGAACAGGACTGAGCTCTCCCATGGGACTGAGCAAAACCGATGGGAGACTGCGACAAAATAAAGATTAAACGCAATATGCTTGCTTTCTTAGATAGATAACTTTTACTAATTGGCTTTTTATTTGCACAGTGCCCTGAGATGACTTTTATTGTGACTTGGTGCAATATAAATAAACTGAATTTAACTAAGCTTGAAAGTGATTGGAACCGCCCATGTGGAAGAAATAGGGCAGGCTGTTCTTTTTTGGTGTTATGTGTCATAAATAACAGAAAATTTAGTAAAAAAATAACATTGATGAACAAATTTTATCAAATTTTTGCTATTTTTCTAACTTGTGCCAAGTACAATAAACATTTAACAAGAATGTTACCATACAGTACTTGAAAGTGCTCTCAGTCTGAGACCCTTTTGTCTAATGTAAACATTTAAGTAATTTAAAAGGTAAACAACAATTCTTAACAGCTAACAAATCAGTCTATTCTCTTTACTTGTTTTTTTAAAGTGGCACTTATATATAAGCTTTCAGTAAACATGAATGTAAACAAAAACATTGGAAAACAAAATACCAATAGGGCTGCTACAAATGGCTGATTTTATTTAGATTAATCTATCAAAGACATTTTTGATTAGCTAAACAATTTTCTTCTAAAAATCATATTCAGCAATTTTATTTTTATTTTATTTATTTTATTTTATTTTTTGTCCTGTTGTTGCATTTTAGGCATAACATATAGAGAAGATGGCTGCCTACATGTGCCAGAACAGATTTGCTCTGCAATAAGGATATCTCAAGATGAGAATCCTAATTGCATGGATTATTTTAATGAATTAAGACTGAATCTGAATCTAGCATTAGAGTAGGCAGGCCACATTGTTATAATAGCAACCTGTTTGTATGACCTTCAACCACCAGGACTGTTTGTGAGTCGGTGCGCAAAGGTGTGTGTGTGTGTGTGTGTAGAGGGGGTGGCGGTGGGCATGTGGAGCAGAGAGACTGACTGCATATATACACTCCTGATCAAAATCTTAAGACCAGTTAAAAAACTGCAAGGATTTGCATTTTGCACTATTGGATCTTAAGAAGGTTCTAAGTAGAGCTTCACACATGTTAAAAGAAGAAATCAGCATAAGAGACAAAAACTTTTGAGCGGGAAATTAATTGAAAACTGCATTTAAACTCAAACATGATTTTTTCAGCTGATCAAAAGTTTAAGACCGTAGCTCAAAAAAACCCGAAAACCCCCCAAAACAGAAATCAAAGTGTCAAAAAAAGGACTCAATAATGAGTAGCTCCACCATTCTTGTTGATGACTTCAAACAATCATTTAGGCATGCTTGATGCCAGTGTTTCCAGGAGGCTAGTGGGAAT
>NC_051442.1:26203454-26209762 GCF_001649575.2 Kryptolebias marmoratus
AGTAGTTGCCGTTTGTGGATATTGGAACACTGAGCTACTAGTTGTTTGGCAGTCAGTGTTGACTGGGGATGTCGAAGTAACCATTGTTCCAGCATTCTTTGCATGTAACCTCTCTGACTAGGGTTACTTGAGTAGTAGCATTCCATCAGATCCATGTTTTCACCTCTCATCCATTTCCTCCGTCTTGTTCCAGTTGCCCATTTTTCATCAGGGTGCTCTGGTTCCCCAGCACCTGACGCAGACCTATACCATACCATACCATACCATACCACATATATATATATATATATATATATATATGTGGTATATATATACATACTCACACGCACATATACATAGATACATACACATGAAAATACATTAAAAATGCAAAAAGTCAAACATAATAATAAAATAAATAATAAAAACAACTATATATATATATATAAACATATATTCACACATATATACATACACATATTTGTACGTACATACATGCATGCAAAAGGTGTGTTGTTATGTGGGTGCATGTGTGCTAGTTAGCCACCTGGAGATGCACAATATAAAAAAAAAAGAAAAAAGGTGCTGTGAACAGTAGAAGGCGCACCATCTACAGCACCCAAGACCAGAAAGAACAGGTGGATCCTGCCCCAGAAGGCAGCAGCAGTCCCAGGCAAACAGAGATCGGGCACCACCCCAAGACAGCTGTGTGTCCGCACAGAGGTTGGTCGCCAGCGAAGCACAGGGCCAGCAGCCACCAGGACAACAAGACAAGGGCAGAGACACAGGGCACCAGCCCCCCCCAACCCTGCCATGCCGACCCATCCCGCCGCACAGACTAAGCCCGGGACCCGACCCCCCAACGGCCCGGTGCCCATGCCAGCCCCCAGCAGAGAGACCACCCAGCACCAAGCAGGGGAGGCCCCCCCAGAGTCCCCCAGAGCCCCCAATACACCAGGCAGGCACCAGTCCACCGCAGCAGCCGGAACCCAGAAGAACCAAGGTGAAAGGGCACATAGCCATCCCCCTTGATAGGCCAACCCCCTTGTTGGGCCAACCCCCTGAGGGGTCTAGAGGGAGGGGACGCACATTGGAGCCCAGCGTAGCTCCCGGGACCCCAGCCAAGTCAAGCCAAACTCCAGGAGCCATAGACCACCCGGCGGGAGCCCACCATTCCGGGACATGGCCCAGGCACCCACACGAACAACCCCGCACCAAGGGGGCAGGAACCCGCAATGACGCTGTCAGAGACCCCCAGCCGCCCCAAAACCCCAGCCGCCCCAAAACCCCAGCCCCTTCTGAACCAGTGCAGGCACCAGGACGGGAGCAAGAAGGGGAAACCGGGCCCCCCAAACCCATCCCATGCTCTCCCCCATGTGTTGCATGTGTGTCTGTGGTAGTGTGAAATGTTGCAATGGGTGCAGCTGTGTAAGTCTAAAGGTGCATTAAAATGGGGTCAGTGGGATTTTTTTTTAAATCAGCTTTACATTGTATATGCCAAAGTAGGTCTTTCAAATTAAATTACAAAATATAGGTTTAAAGTTTCAACTCTAGCATGGTAAAGTAAATAAAACCAAAATATTATTATTATTATTGTTTATGCATTAAAAATATGTAGCATGAATATCCACAATGTTGTAAGGGTAGTGTTGGTAAGAACTGCAGCAAATGCAACACAATTATTTATGGTGGAAATGTGAGACTGGAATTCTGCCAAATGTTTTAGCTCTGCCTACACTTATCGTTTATAAATTGTATTTATTAATTTTAGGGATTATTTAAGAATTTGGCTGAGTCAAATTTTATTAATTTAATTATTACCATTAATTGTACAAATACCTGTGTAAAACATGCAAAAGTCAAATGGGTCCAGTAAAGTAGCACATTAACACACAGGTGTTGTGTTGAGATCTGTTACCTCAAACATTTATTCTCTGAAAAAGAAGCCGTTTCTGTGTGTGTGTGTGTGTGTGTGTGTGTACAACACTCTTGTGCTGCTGGAAGTGAAGGAAACCTTTCAGGGTGAATAAACTATCATACTACTTTCAGCTAGTTTGAAGTACTCCTATACTTAAGATCCCTTTGGCCTTTTAAAACCTAACCTGGCTCTTTAAATACTGTCAAAGTCGCAACTGTTTTATCTGCATGATAATTTGAAAATGAAACTGTATCTCAAATGGAGCTGAAAGAAACTTGACTGACTAGCAGTGTGGATTAAAACTGTTGAAAATTCTGAGAAATTAAAAAAATCAGTCCATAAAAAAAATTGTTTACTAAGCATTTTGGTGTTGGCTAATTTACGTCATTGATGATGATGATGATTTTCAGGACTATTTGGGATAGCCTTAATTGCCCATGAGAAAAGCCATTTTCAGACAATACTTAAAGCTGAACTGAAATCAAATCTGAAAAAATTGAACATTTCATGCATTTTATTTAGTCAAACACATCCACACAACATTGCAGAGACCCGTCATTTGACCTAAAAGTTAAATAAACAGTTTTTAGCGTTTTAGTCAATAATTTCCGAAGTGGATGATTTGTGCGGCAAAGTTCATGATGAGCGCTGTGCCACAACAGTAGATACCCAAAGGGAAGTACAAAAACATGCAAAAAGTGAATTTTTCATAATAGTTCCCCTTTAAACTGTTCAAAATTCATTGTTATCTAAAAGTTATGACTTATGACAAAACAAAATGTTTATATTTTTGTTTGGATATGACAGTTTGTTTAAAATAGCCATAAAGTTACGTAATTCCCATGGAAAGTTTCCTGAAATTTTTCACCCTTTGGCAGCTTTAAGTGTTATCGACACTAAAACGGAGTGTGTTTTCCCTGCCTCCCTGCCGGTATGCTACAATTCTCTCCCACATGACTATAAAAGTGCATAATTACATAATTACTCCTGTTTCTGGAAGGTATAAATTGAACTTCATCACTTTAGCACAGATATGTTTTGATTTATGAACTATTTTCTTTTGGCATACGCATTCACAATGAACAAGACAGACAAAAATTCTGAAGGTCATGTTTTCAATGATTTATGATCTTATACTGTATGTCATAATACTCACAGATGAAACATAATGCCATGTTCCTCGTAATGCTGGTTCTGATCATTCTAACAGTTATAGCAACATAATGAACTCCGTCTCTAGGTTTAGTTTATAGTCTGCTACCATTATGTCAGTATCTAAGGATGCCCACACTGCTACATGTAGCTTCTCATAAAATGGCAGCACAAATTCTCATCTTATTGGCATAGGATGAGAATAAGACTGAGAGGATCAGCCAGGACTCTGGAGAATAGATCGGGGACAAGAGGCCCCAAAGAGGTTAGACAAAAGAATTGGAATTGAAATGTTGTAAAGCTGCGTCCTGTTTAGTAAACCTGTAATCCAGAAGAAACGTGTTCAACAACAATGGCTCCTTTTATTCTGTATTTAATAACCTCATCAGGCTGTTCATCTGAGGTGGACTCTGGCTGTGATCTGTATTATCTCTAAGATTCAGTCTTAAACATATAGATTCTATAAGAATCTGTATCTGGTGTTGTGTTTGAAGAAAGTAAAAACCTCTGCATGTGGGCATAATATTCTTTAGGTGTGAATTTTCACTGTTTCTATGAAAATGCATCTCAGGATGTTATAAATGTAGGATTTAGAAATCTAATGGTTTTTGCACAATCAGTTTAAGTTTTATGATTTTTGGACTTTTGGATTTTACCACCGAATGTTCAACTTAGAGTGGGATGATGTCACACTTTCTATTTTTTGACCTTGTGAAATATTCACAAATTTTGTGAGTTAAACTACTTTCATGTCCATGATTTATCTTCTTCTTATACAGTTTATACATCACAATATAGGTATTTTTGTTTTTTTTTACACTGTGTCTGTCACTGCTGCAGATGTAGATACATTTGTTGGTACCCTTACAAAATAATCCATCCTTCCATTTTCTTTACCCACTTTTGCTTTTCTGGATTGCAGGGGAGCTGTGGGGCCTATTTCCATTTCCAGCAGTCATTGTGTAAAAAGTGGGGTACATCCAGGACATACAGAAAGTCCACACAATAACCCAGAACAAAACACACAACTGATGTGATTGGTCAAAAAGCTCCAGTTTTGTCTCTGCAGTCCCAGAAACTTTGATGCTTGTCAGTGAATTCCTATCTGTTGTTTTTGTGTCTTTCTGTCAATAGTGGAGACTCCGGGGTCTTCTTTCATCGTTATAATTGTGAAATTGTGCGATCAGAAAGTGATGTACCTTGACCTTGTAGTTCACTTTGAACAGTTTTGGATGGGTTCCTTGGCTCTTTTTTACTATCTACAATAAACGTATGATCAACCTGAGGTTGCATTTTGTCCTTTAACTTTTAATGTTATTGTCAGAGGAACATGAAGCTCCTTGGGGATGGTCTTGTAGCTTTTGCTTTTAACATGGATATCTGTAATCTGACTGAGCTCCTCAGTCGGCTTGGACTTTTGTTTTCTCTGCTCTTTGTTTAGTGTGGTGCGCACAACTACACCAGACTACCCAGTGGTTGTTTAGTGGTTGTTTGTTCCCTTTTAAATAGGCTGAAAGGCTGATGACAAGCTTGAAGGCATCTTTGATACTAATTAAGGTCAAATACTTAGTTTGAAACATGACTATAATGAAAAGTTCATTTGTCTCTTTAAAGTAGAATGGTCAAATATCAAAATATTGACATTGCATGAATGTCATTTAGTGAAACACTTCCACAGAACATTCCAGGAAGCCATTTCTCTGACATAAAACTTAAATAACTTGTTTTTAGCATTTTAGTCAATAAATGCAGAAGTGGGGTGATTTGTGGGACATAGTTGTCGTCCTGGGTTCATGACATGTGCTGTGCCCAGGCCAGCTCCAGGAAATTGTTGAAGAAAAAATTAGTGGAAATGGAAAAAGAAACCTTTTTATATGCAAAGAAATGCCAGAAGACATTGTGGGAGTAATGGATATACAACCATACCAGTATGAACCTGAACTGATGGCTGAATCTCTGGAATCGAGTGAAAACTCTTCAGATTCAAATTCTGATGATCACCAGGACCGTCATGGCCGACAAAACAATTTACATAACGAATGAGCTGGGAACATCGAATGGTGAAAACTGATTACTCCTAGATCGTTGTCATTACATCAGTACATGACACTGCAAGTCAGTACACTGGTGGGAGAGAGAGCTAACGTTGCTAATTCAAAGCTAACCTAATGCTAACTCAAAGCTAACTGGATGCTAACTCAAAGCTAACTGGATGCTAACTCGTTAAAACATGTGCGTGCTCGAGGGTAACATTTATGAACTCTCACACCAAAGTAAAGTAAACAATAGCAGTTCCAGACTATGACATTTGTTTATCACACATAGATTGTCTACATTAGTATATATAAAGCCAAAAACACCCGAGTGTTTTTTTCAAAGTTCAGTAGAATTATTATTTTGTGCAATTATTTTCTTTTTTTGTTTTGTTTTGAAAATTTTACAAGCATGTTTTACGATTTTCTTTCAACTGATGTTGGCTTCAAAATACTTCAGTTTTGCTTTAAGGGAACCAACAAATCTTGCCATACTATTTTAGCAAATTCTTGTAACATAATTAACACATTTTTTGTTTACTCTATCAGTTACTAGAGAAATGCAAATATACATTAGATAATGGCTTTTAACTGATGATAAAACCCTGAATGAAACAGTTGGGATTGTAAATGGATTTAATTAATATTTTGTAAATGTAGGGCCTAAGTTAGCAGAAATAATAAATAAATCAAACCCATTGGATGTGGACACATTGGAAATTTGTATAAAACAAAATACATCATCTATGTACCTGAAACCTGTAGACAACATCGAAATTAAGGAAATAGTTAACCAATGCAATAATAAAAAATCAATGGACTGGAATGAAATTAATATGTCACTTATAAAAAAGATAATTGATGATATTGCAGATCCTCTAACTTACATCTGCAACTTCATAACTGGAACATTTCCAAATGCAATGAAAATAGCGAAGGTTATTCCTCTATTCAAATCTGGCGATAAGCATGTTATTAGTAATTATAGACCTGTGTCCCTTCTTTGTCAATTCTCAAAAATACTGGAAAAAGTGTTTAGTAAAAGGTTAGATAATTTCATTGAAAAACAAAACATTCTGACTGATTGTCAATATGGTTTTAGAGAAAATCGATCAACTTCAATGGCACTGATGGCATTAACAGAAGAAATTATAGACAAGATCGATAAAAAGAAATTTGCAATTGGTGTATTTCTGGATCTCAAAAAAGCTTTTTATACAATCAAT
>NC_051442.1:26211956-26254275 GCF_001649575.2 Kryptolebias marmoratus
AAATGTTTAGTGACAGAGAGGGTGGTTATAATTTAAGAGGTGAGGGATATTTTAAAAAACAACATATTAGAACAACCAGGAAGAGTTTTTGTTTGTCTGTGTGTGGAGTAAATGTCTGGAATGGATTGAATGATGAGTTTAAAAAAATTACAAATGTAAACCAATTTAAAAAATGGATTAAAGAAGATCTCATTTCAAAATATGATATATGAGATGACTGTTTAATAGTCTATAATGCAATTGATGATATAAATAGTATTTAAAATAATTGTACATAGTTGAATGTCATGTAAAATGGAAACGATTTGTCTTCTTTTTGATGTTATGAAAGTTAATTGATAATAAATTGACAAGTAGGAAAAGGGCTGGACATTATAAGATGTATCTTCTACCTGCTCCTTTTCGAACAGAATATAAGAAAAAAAAATTGCATGTCACATGGGCAGAATAATTTGTTATACATTTTATTTCTTAAGTTTGTTTCATTGTATTTCATTTTCTTTTCTTTTTTTGATTGTTTTTACTGTCTGTTTGAAATAAATAAATAAATAAATAAACTGAATATTTTTTAAGAGCAATGAAGCATTGTTTCAGTAAACTATAAGGATACCAAATAATTTATCCGCATCTGTAACAAAACACAATAACAAAAAAATGAACAGGAACTACAACCCCCACCCCCCACCTCAGAAACACCAAGATAATGCCACATAGACACAGATACTCTTCAAAATTAAGTTTCAAACGGTAAAGGGAGGACAAAAAAGAAAACAGTTACTCTGTGTTGGTTGTTTTTGGCAGTAGCATTGGCACCCTTCAGAGTTTTTCAGTTTCAGTGTTTTATTTATTCTGTTTTGTTGCTCAGTTTTAAAACTTTAAAGTTTATGGAAATCCAAGTGTGTAACAACCCAATGTTATTTCTGTTTTACAAAGGTTTTTATTTTAGCTGAATTACTGTAAAAAATCTGATGTCTTTTTTTCATTTATGACACAAAAATCAACTTCTTTTTACAAAGTGATTTATTTTGGTAATAACTATTCTAAATATTAACATGAGCTAAACAGGTAATTTATATTTAAGCCGAACATGAGGCTGTGCACTCTCTGGCTGTCAGTCACCACTTACAGCCACCTCTGTTATTAGAGCAGTGCCATCATTTTCTCTGGAGAATATTATTGGCAGAGTTTAAGTGGCGTGTATCCATGTGTATTCAGTTTAATACAGAAAGATGTTCTGCTCTTATAAATAGTGATCACAGCCAGACAAAACTGGCTACACTTGTTGCTGTGCTTTTGGTTGTTTTCTCTTCATGTCTCATCTTCAAACCAGAGCTGGTATTTTCTATTGGACTTAAATAACATGGCATATTTTGTGTGTAACATCCATTCATCATCCAGTATTCCTCCATCTATCCTAACAAAAAGGAGAATCAGTATCAGAGTTACGCCAAGGCAAAGCATATGTCATGCCAGCATTGTATTACACTGTACTGAGTACATACACAAAATATGTCACAGGAAAGCATCGTGAATGATATACACATATTTGTGCATTAGAAGACCTAATTTTCTTACAACATAAAAAGAATTTCATAATAATGTGGCAAAATATGAAAGGTAGTTTTTAAAACATGAATTATACTGTTGAGATGTTGTGGAAAACTTTGAGATTCAGTCAGCTGGGTAAGAAGCTCACACTGTCTTCTTCAGCCAAAAAGAACCACAGGTTCCTAATCCCTACACCCACAAAAAACAAAACCTCAGGAAGTTCCTAAATATCTTTATAATGTGTCATCAGTCCAACATTTAGGAACACTATGTACAAGTGGAGATCTGTGCTGACAGTGAATCTTGTCAAGAGGATGGCAAAATGTTCTCGGAGGACTTTGGCTCATGTGAACTGGAGAACTGTTGGGAGAGTGCATCAGGTTAGACATTTTGAGAACCAAGGCGATTGGCGACTAAAAACTGCAACTGAGCATAAAATAAAAACCATTATGCTTGTCTAGAATTTTAGTCATTTTTCAGATTGTGCTCAGTCCAAACAATGGAAAGTAATTTTGCTCCTTCTAGCTAGTGCCGTCATTTCTCCAAAGTCATCGTAATAGCAAGCAGTTCTCGATTCTCAATGTTGTCGTTTCTTACAGCTGGGGACAGCTATTGAGAGAAGAACGCACACAGGTGGCGTTTGCTATCAGAATCCACTTGTTGGGAGAGGACTACTTCCACACCAGCATTTGAGGAGTCTACTTCCACCACAAACTACCTTTGGGGGTCTAGATGAATTAATATAGGTGTGGAGGTGTACAGTTTCATGAGATTCTGGAAGACTTGTTCCGGAGACCAAAGGTGAACTTGGTCAGGGGAATGTGAAATGTGAAATGTATTGCGTAGATCTGTTTGGAGACGATTTGGGCAGTGTGAAGTTGTTCAAAAGCAATCAGTCAGTGGTAGATGATACTTGTTTTTCATGGTGATTGGATTCAAACCTTGGTAATTGATGTATGAGCAGAGGGTCATGTCTTTTTTTTTTTTTTTACAAAGAAAAAACCAGCTGGTGAAGTAGATGGACAGATGATGCCAGTAGAGAGGGAATCCTTGGTGTTTCTCCTCATAGTGTCACTTTCAGATATGAATAGGTTGTAGAGGTGACTTGAGGGCAGGGGGCTCTGGGTAACCAGTCAGTTCTGCAGTCATAAGGTCATTGAGGAGGTTGGAACAGGAAGAAAATCATGACAGGTGGACTGGGAGGAGGAGAGTAAGTTAAGCCAACCTTAAACAATTTGCTAGACAAAATTCAGTCGAATTATCGATTTATTTCTTGGACTAATTAATGGTGGCATTATGTTTGGCTAGCCAGGGAAACCCTAGGACCACAGGTGAGTGGGGAGAAGAGATTGCAAAAAGGTCACCCTTCTCTTAGTAGCTTCAAGAAACAATAAACTTGATGGAATAGGTGTGGCAAGTGATGGTAATCAACGCTTGTCCGTTGAGTGCTAAAAGTACAGGGCCTTGGAAAGGGGTTTAGTAGACAGTTGAATTTGTCTCACAAGTTCCATATCATTGAGATTTTGTTCTGGTCCAGAATCAACCAATGCCTGCAGTGAAAAATTTAGGTTATTTTCTCTGATGATAATGGGAAGGAACCAACAGGGAACAGTTAAACATGCAGACTGGCCCACCAGTATCGCTTGAGTGAGTGATTTTTTTTCCATTTAAATAGTTTGGGCAAAAAGCAATTAAATGGCCAGATTTTCCACAGTTGATCCACAGTTTAGAGCAGGGGTGTCAAACTCCATTCCTCGTGGGCCGCTCCCCTGCATGTTTTAGATTTGTTCTTGCTTTAAAACACCTGGTTTAAATGGATGACTTGTTGCCATGCTCCTGGAGAACCTGATGATTTGGTGAGGAGGTAATTAAACCATTTGAATCAGGTGTGTTGGAGCAGAAAAACCTAAAACTCCCCAGACAGCGACCCTCGAAGCCTGGAGTTTGACACCCCTGGTTTAGAGTTTGCTCTATGCTGCCGTTCTGCCATTGGCTCGGTTTCAGCTGAAACCAGCAGAGAAGGAGCAATCCCATCTCCCAGTGTATTCCCCCAGTGCCCGCCAAGCTTTACTGCCCTTGCCGCCAGGCTAAGCTCCGCTTGTTTATTATAGAATACGTCATGTTTTTTTATACACGTTTTTTTCCACCTGCACCCCCAAAACCGCTACCTTTCTCTACCTCTTTAGAGGATCATCGCGCAAGGGTGTGCGTGCCAACACTGACGCAATCGCGCTGCACGGTGCCGTGTCGTGCACCTCCCAATTTTTTTTAACTTCGCGCAGACCGCGCATGCGCCGCACTCTTTTCAAAATGGACTATGCTCTAAACTGGATCGCCTGTTTCAGCATTTAAATGATCCCTTTGTGAGAGATCACAAAGATAATCAAACTTTTTTATTTATGTTCATTTAATTTATTTGTAAATGTGACTTAAATTAGGATTCAAATTAGGTGCAATCAATTAGTATTTATTTTAATTGTATTTTTGTTTTAAAAAGTATTTCAGAAGTGCCTTTTTGTAAAACTGTAGTTGTGTAAATATTTGGCACAAATATCTTACAATATCACATAATAAATAGTCATATTTTCAACTTTCCTCTCAACTTTTTTTTTTTTACTAAATCACGGTCAGCCGGCAATCGGCCACCTACCACCGGGCTTAGCCTCTTTTCTGGGGGAAACCCTGCAGGATTTGTTTTTTGGGTTTCTTTCTTTTAAATGGTTATCTATTTGAAAAGTTAGAATAATCATCTTATCTAAGAAATGTGGTTTATCTCAGGAGACAAAGATGAACCAGATTAATTGTTCATAGTTATTAATGAATTGTTTTTTTAATTGCCTGGACAGAAAATTGATGAAAAGACTTTCAAAGGCTTTTTTTCTCTTTTGTTCCAGCCCATCTACCAAAACTGCATCTATACATAGCTACTCTCTGATGTAGTCACATTGTGCATGCGTTGTTGTGAATTGATACAAGTTAATCTTCGCATTCCTAATATTTATATTAATATTTATATTTTCTCCATTGTTTTGAAAACGTGTCAATTCTGTAGACAAATATAGTGTTGAATGCTGTTTTTTGTGAATTTAAATCTTGACCCAATGAAGATTTTGTTGTTTTGAGTGCTTAACTTCCCTCACCTCTGCAAGCAGCTCAGTGCTTTAAGAGGTTACAAAGTAAATGTTTACAATTGTGTTTTATAAATAAATTAAAG
The DNA here is from genome assembly GCF_001649575.2 of Kryptolebias marmoratus. NCBI lineage: Eukaryota > Metazoa > Chordata > Actinopteri > Cyprinodontiformes > Rivulidae > Kryptolebias > Kryptolebias marmoratus. The sequence goes on from NC_051442.1 coordinate 26,216,719, forward strand.
CACCACAAGAATCAGCATAATATTTAAATGCAAAATAACGTTTAATGATACCTGGTTTATAACTTCCGAACAGCATCTTGGAGATGCAACATCTCCCTGATTCCACAAGCTGCACTCCTGTTTACATTTTGAAAGCCATGCCAATTCCCTTTACTGGGTGAAGCTGCAATAGAAATTCTTGCAAGTTTATCCGCCTATATGTTCCATCATGGGCCTTAAGGTTAGATTGTCTGTTTCGGCTGCTGAGAGTCCCTCCTTTTGTATGGGGTCTGCAGCACCTGATGTTCCCAAAGCAGTCCATGGGCTCACTTTAGTTTTTAGAGAAATTCAGCAGTTTACAATTGGAAAAAGACCCCAGCAACAATCCCTCCACCTGAGGAGCTGCTCTAAATGTTTTAATATAAGTCTATGTCGTTTAAGTGGTGACATCTTTTCTGTTATAGTTCTATGTGTCGTTCAAATAGCTGAGACGGAGGTTTGTACCTGTTTGTATATTAAGATAATAAATGTATTGGGGTTTTATATCATTAGAGAACTGATGCGGTGAATTAAAACAATTAATATGTGTCATAAATGTACATATTCTCATTCAGCTGAACTCCCCCCCCCCCCCCAGATATACAGTTTGTTTTATGATATTATCCTGTGTGTTTTGACGTAGGAGCCTAAGACCAGGACGTCACTTAGAGGACGACGACATTGTGCCTGAACTGGCTCGAATCCATCCCAGAGAGAGACCGGACTGGGAGGAGACCATCAGTGCCATGGTAAGATAATACACTTCACTATTCCAGGTGGTGTTTTCATCAGAAATACCTCCAGTACAGCAGGGTTTGAATTATTTTTTATCCCCCTCCACTGAAGGCGAGAAATGTTTTTACCCATATCTCTGCTTGTGTCTGTCTGTTAGCAACATATGTCTTGAACCACTGAACGAACTTTAGTGAAACTTATAGAAATTATTTATTGGATGTACATCTATAGATCATTAACTTTTGAATGAATGAATCGATACTTTATTTATGCCTGATGAAAATTAATTTGTTACAGCAGCAGGCATAAAATACATTTTATTTAATAACAATAATAAACAGCATCAGTGTTAGTGCTCCAGTCCAGTACTTCATAACCTCCACTTCATCACCCAGGATGTTGATTGCTGTGGTAGGAGACCATCTTCTACTAAAGTCCGCCACCATACCTTTGCTCTTGGCCACATTGAGAAGCAAATAGTTTCTGCGGCACCACTCCTTAAAATTGTTCACCAGTTCCCTGTAGTCTAATTCCTGTTCATCTCTAATACATCATCTACACCAGTATGGAGCTGTTAGACAAATAGAGAGGGTCAAGAGCAGATTTCACCTGTGGTCTAAGGTGAGTCAGAACCACAAAATCTTCATTATATTTGGCATCAGGGCAACTGGTCTGAAGTCAGTGAGGCCAGATGTTGTGGGTTTCTTAGGCACCGGTACCAAGCAGGAGGTTTTTCAAAGTGGTGGCACCTTATCCTGCCGCAAACTCAGGTTGAAGATGTGCTGCAGGCTCCCAGACAGCTGAGCATCACAGGACTTCCAAACCCAAGGGCTGATATGATAAGGGTCCATAGCCTTGCACAGCTGTAGTCCCTCCAGCTCTCCTCATCTGGCTCGTCAACGTGAAGCAGGGGTGTGTAGACACTGCATTTGAGGCAAAAGTAGAAGACTGGTTGTGAACAGCAGCAACCAACACGGTGAGGAAGGAGTAGGGTGTGTGGTGGTTAGCAGACTGAAGAGGTGTTGAGGCTGATGTAGTGGGAGATGGTCCGGCAGGGGGTCTGGTGCTGGATCTATTGAAAAACTGATCAAGGTCGTTGGCTCTGTCGGGACTGACCTCCTGCTGTTGATGATCTTGGGGGTTGAAGCGCATGATCCTCCTCATCCCTGCCCACACATCTCTGATGTTCTCTTGAAGTTTTGCTTCCATTTGTATGAGTTTCTACCCTTCCTCAGCCCCACTTTTAATTCCTGCTTTATTCTCTTTCACTTATCCTTATCGACAGACCTGAAGGCTTTCTTCTTCAAATTTAAAAGGAGCTTCAGGTCACTGGGTTGTTGTGGAAACAACAACCAGTCCTGGTTGTAATGGTGGTGTCCTGACAGAAGTTAATGTAGTCTGTAATGCAGTCCGTTATTGCCCTGATGTTATCCTCATACAGTATGCAGAGCACGTCCCAGTTTGTAGAGTTGAAACAGTCCTGCACACACTTTGTGAGGACTGGCAGCATCCAAACCACAGTGCCACACTCAGGTGTTAACACAACCAGCTTGTGATCTGAATGGTAAGTGTGAGCAAAGCTCTGGCTCCTTATGCATCTGTAATTTATGCATACTTGAGGTCCATGATTTTATTGTCCCATGTGGTGAAATGAACAAACTGGTAGATGGTGGGGAGGATAGGGTCCAAGCTGGTGTGGTTGAAACCACAAATAATGGCTATGAAAGCCTCAGGGTGTTTTGACTACAGCTTAGCAACTGAACCATGAGTAACATCACATACTGCTACCCTGTCAGCTGATGGTGGGATGTACACAGCTATGAACAGAGGTGGGTAGAGTATTCAAAATTTTTACTCAAGTAAAAGTATTGTTACTTGAAGCAAATATTACTCAAGTAAAAGTAATGAGTAGGCATCCAAAAATTTACTTGAGTAAGAGTAATAAAGTACTTTGATTATAACCTACTCAAGTAGTGAGTAACTGCTGAGTACCGTCTCGTGTCATTAAATTATAACATGCAAATTGATTTACAAGGAAACAATATAAATTTTAATGAGACTGAACATACATTGTTAAAATTAAGAACACAAAGGCAATACCAGCCAAAAGGATTTAGAAATAAACCACTTATCTTTTACATTGTTATAAATTTAAAAAAAAACAGAACAAAAACACAGCGCCAAATAAATTCAGCTAAATAATAATAAACTTGGCTTTTTACAAAACTTTGTTTCTACCAGTAAATGTTGGAACTCATTTTCTTACATTTTGACATCCTATAAACAGCACAAACTGTTTAAGTATAAACTGAAATACAATCCTACACATCAACAAAAGGACTGCATATTCCTGAACTTAATCAGTAAAACAACTGACAACATAAACTCAATGAGTGACGAGAAGAAAATATGTCTCGGTTTTTGAAACATTACTCAGTAATGTGACCGTTAAGCTTTAAGAGTAACTGGCTCTCAAGGTTTTTGCAGTGAAGCTGTGATCTCTTAGCAGTAAAAAGGAGTCCTGCATGACTAAAGAGTCTCTCACAAGCTGCAGATGCTGGAAGACTTGTGTTGACTTTGAGTGACAACCGCTTGATTTGAGGAAAAGAGTGTAACAGATCCATACCCCCAGTAGATGGACATGATAGATACCTCTCCAACTCTCCTGTTTGGGATTTTCTGGTCATAATGGATCCAAAGAAGTCTTCTTCATCAGAGTTGCTGCTGTTTGTGCTGTTGTCATCATCAGCGTTCGTGTCCAAGTGATCCTTGATGTAGTCGAGGCCTGTAAAATCATTTTTTTTGCAAAGAATTACTTCTGTACACTTATGCATCATTTATAGTACATGTATGTAATGTTTTGTGAGCATGCACATGTGCACACACACACTGATGTTTTTATGTTTACCAGATTTTAAGATGTTCTCATCTGTAGTGCAGTTTGTTTTGAATTTAGGTAGGAGTATAGCTGCAGCAATGAGCTCAGGTTCTTTCATTATCTCAGCAAAACGTTTCTGAATCCCATCCTGCAGGGCATCGATGAGAGGTGCACACACTTTGCAAGATGATACCAGCTTCTTCAGCTTGTCTTGCAACTGGTGTAGAGTTGGCAGGAGGAAGCCCATGTGCACAGATGATTCCCCTTGAAGAATGTTGAGGGCCATGGCAACAGGTTTCATCACAGCAACATACTCAGCCAAAAATCCCATTTCAGCTGGATTCAACCTTAAATGAAAACTGAATTATAGTTTTTGTTGATATGTTAAATGTGCACAGTGCATGTTTTTCTGACACATACATACAATATAAAAGTTGATAAACATTTTAATAATATTTTTTATGTATTATTTATTAACATGAACTCTGCCAACTTACATCTTTATCTGCAATGTTGTGCATACATTGCGAAATGCAGATTCTCCCTGCTCTTTGTGAATGCGCACCACTCTTTCAACAGCTAGGAACACAGAGTTCCAACGGGTTGGATTAGGTCGGAGGAACTGCAGTTTGCATTCACGTTCAACAGTTTCAAACCCCTTGCTTGACCTGCTTGTTTTATTCCACAGAGCAGTACATTTAGCAAAAGCAGATCGAGATAGTCTTCTATAGGTTTCATGGCCCACTTCTGCACGAGTGGCATCAACTGTTGATATGAGATTCAGCAGATGGCATGCACATTTTTGGTGTTTTGGAAGTTGGTACTCAAGGCCAGTGTCATCATCCAGAATGGCAGCTACATCGTGATATTCCATCTCTGACTCGCTTTCATCTTGTGATGCTTCGTCCATGCTGGAGTCTTTCTCCTCTTGTCTATTGACATCTTTATCTTCCTTTTCATCCACACCATACAAACGAAAGGCTTTCAAGAAATTAGAGCCACTGTCAGTTGTAGTTCTGGTCACCTTTTCCCTGATCTGATATTCAGAATGTATTTCTTCTAATGCAGCAGCAAGAACATCAAATGTGTGTGAGCCTTTAACACGTTGACAAGCCAAAGCAGCAGATTGCCTCTCCAGTGTGGTAGGTTCTATCCAGTGACAGGTGACACCTAAATAACTACGCTGTCTGGCAGTCCAGCAGTCTGTTGTGGTGGCAACATGGTTCACAGCACTCAACTTTTTAATGATTATGCTCTTCAAGTTCTTTGCAGCTTCCTGTATTCTACAGCATAATGTTTTTCTTGTCATTAAAGTGCACTGAGGATGAAGAGATTCAATTATGTTCTTAAAAGATGGCGCCTCAACCACAGAAAATGGTTGGCTAGCTTCACAGACAAAATTTACAATGAGCCTATCAAGCTTTGCCTGAGTTACTCGTCGTGGAGAGATGAGGGAATCTGTGATTTTCACACTCTTCCTTGGTGGCTCATCAGAAGAGGAGGATTTTCGCTTCTTGTTGGAATCTACCAACTCAGAATATTTCATCAAGCTGTTCGGGTGGATCCTCTGTTCACAAAAAATAAAAAAGAATAATAATATATTATCCACACATCAAACATTTCAGATAAACCTATTGCATTTTCACATTTCGCATTGATTTTCCAAATCATTGAGTTAATAATAATTATTGTTATTATGATTATCTAGTTGAATGATTTACCCTCTTGAATTCAATGACTGGTTAACCCAGAGAGTTTAGAATACCACATTGTAAAGGGAAAAGGGCCTGTGGAAGTAATAGTATAATACTGTGACATTTATGTATTTTTTCCTACTAGGCCTGTATGAATCTATTGTGTTCCACTAAGACAGACTTATTGGAGGTTTGTGACTTTAAAAATCTGAGGGGACTGTCAATATATGTAGCTAAATCTTGCCACCAACCGTCCCATTTGTAGCGAACCGTTTGTTTTTAGCTAAATTGTCATATTGCTAATGTGTGCTAACACAGAGTGTAAACACGTTTTTAGTAATACCCCGCTTAACATTTAACAGTCACGTCATACACGGTGTTAAAGTTATGCATGCTGTTGTAATAAAGCTGACATTATTACACAAAAAAGTAAAAAATAAATGACAAACTTACCGCAACGTGTTTTCTCAAATTTGACGTTGAGTTCTTGTAGGCTGAAATATCTACAAGTTTTGGTAGACACAGCTGACAGCGCATGATGTAACTGTTCTTTTTAGAAGATTGTAAGGTGAACATTGCTCGTATGTGAGGCCAGGGGTGCTCTGACTCCTCTTCACCAGTATCTTCTGTCGCCATTCTTTTCGGTACCGTCCGTCTTTCTTTCACTCATCTACCGGGTCCAGAATCTCCGACTCAACATGGCCCGCGTGGAGAGTTTGTTGTGTGTGGTCACGTGACTGGCTGGCTTCACTTGATTGGTTACATGTCAGGTGACAATAAGTTACGCAATATTTTGCTGCAAAAGTTTTTACATACTTAAGACAAAAGTAACGGTAGCGATCGGCACGAAGCCCATAATAACGGAGTAAAGGTTGCGTTTTTCTCACCTAAAATTTACTCAAGTAGAAGTATAAGTCTTTAACATTTAAAATACTCTCACAAGTACAATTTCCCCAAAAAGCTACTTGAGTAAATGTAACGCATTTCTACCCACCTCTGGCTATGAATATGGCACAGGACAACTCCTGACGCAAAATATAGGGATGCATACTCAGAGCTAAAAGTTCAATGTTCAGCAAGCACAGATGCTTCTTTCTGGCGACATCTCCAGGATTGCATCATTGGTCATTCACAAATATTCCAACCTCACCTCCTCTTGTTTATCCACTCAGTAAAACATTCCTGTTTGCTCGAACTGTCCTGAAGCTAGGGGATGGAGGCATGATAATCTGGAAGGTCCTTGTGTAGCTATGTTTCAGAGAAGCATATAATGGTACACTCTCAGTACTCCCTTTGATTTTTAATCAGCGTCCACAACTTGTCCAACTTATTCACCAGAGATCTAACGTTCCCCATAATAATGGATGTAACTGAAGGTGTAAATCTTCTCCTCACCTTAAAATTCTCTTTGGCTCTGCACCCATGACACCCTGATTTTCTTGCCGATCATGAGTCTGACTCCAGGCATTTATGGTGCTCTAAATAGCATGAACAGCTGATCTTGTGTATGTAAATGTCATGTGTATGTAAGGGTCCTCACTTCACTCAATGGACACATCTTCCATTGTCTTCTAATGTGAGCCAGTCATCGTCACATCTTCTAACATCTTCACAATAATAAAAAAAATAAAAATAAAGAGCTGCTGTTCCAGACTGCTGCAACACAGCACATCACTATGGTAACATACATCACTATGGTAACATACATCACTGTGGTAGCTTTTGAAACCAACACCATTCAAGATAACCGCAATGGCCAACTGACTTCAGAAAATAAAAATAATGATAATTCAATCCATTTTAAAATTTTTGAGGTAAAATTTGGTTTGGTAATTGATTAGACTCATTCATAACACATGCTCTGAAAGTTAGCTGGCTTCATTTATGTCAGAGGAAACTTTGAAACAAACCAGAATAAAGATGTAAACTTGAGTGTTCTTACATACAGTAGGATGCAAAAGTATTGGTGCTTTAGAACCTGTAATTTAATTGGATGTTTATATTTGATTAAAGAAAATACTCTAGATTAATAAAGTTAAAAAACTTGTTTTAAAGAATTTAAAAAATATAAAACTGAAAGTGGTGCATGCAAATGTATTTGTGGTGATTTGGTTTTTCTATAGGTTTTGTTTGTTTTATTTTTATTCTTTGGTTTGGGGTTTTGTTTCGATTCTGTATTTTGCTTTTTGTTGTCTCATGTTCATGTTGCATTTCACCTTTCCCCAGTCACTCACTTGCCGGTTAACCACGCCCATCTACACCTGTCCCGACTCTGTAGTCACTCCACCTGTTCCCACTCACCTTGTTATCCTCAGTACTCAAATACCCAGTCATTTCTCCCACTAGTCGCTGGTTCATTGTCTGTGTAAGTCATTGGTTTGCTCGTTGTCTCGCTGCCATTCCTGGTTCTGCTGCTCCATGCTTTACGTTCTGTTTTTCCTTTCGTTTTTGCTGCCACGTCAGCTTTTTGTTTTTGTTTTGGTTCTTAGTTTAATAAATTAGTTTTTTTATTTATAACTATGAGTCTGCGTTCTGGGTTTGCCTCTGTCTCCACGGTTCCTGACAGTATTCAGCCCAAAGACAGTTAATATAGGAGACCTTGGACTGTACCCAGAAGTTGAAGCCGGATTAAAATCATTTTCCCTGTTGGCTTGTTTTAGTTTTAGTTTTAGTTTTAGGTCCCACCCCCTCCATGTAAAAAAATGGGACATTGCCCTTGTTAAAAAATAAAAAAAATACCTCATTCTTTTTTTCAGGTGTTGATCCTTGTTTATTTCCTTAATGTTTTCTTACTGCTATATGTTAAAATATTATTTTTCTTCTAAACTATTTAGCTATAATTAGGTATTTCATGCTTAAAATAAAAGTCATGACACCATGTCTGTGTATGGGGGAGTAAGCAGGGCTTAAAGCCACACATTGCTAGTGTCATTCCGGAAGACTTAAAAAAAGAACTCCAGCCACTGGACGTTGGTGTAAACAGCGCGTTCAAAGTGACGTTGATAAAAAATAATATGTAAAATAATTGTTACATAGTAGAATAAAGTTCAACCAAACTTACCGTTTTGCTTCCATAACCTTTTTTCTTTTTTGTAGACCGTATGTTTTAGCATGCGCCTTATAATCCGGTGTGCCTTATGTATGGGTTAAATACAGAAATGGACGCCATAATTAAGACTGTGCCTTATGGTGCAGAAAATACGGTATATATATATATATATATATATATATATATATATATATAATGAGATGAGAGCTGAATATATATATATCCCAGAACCCTGAACATCCTACAGAGATCCATTAAATCCATTATTACAAAATTATTTGTTACAATCTTATTTGTTTCTATGTGGCTCTCTGATGGACTGGACTGGTGACTTGTTCCCCACCTCTCATACAATGATTACTGGAGATAGGCACCAGGTCCACCATTATCCTGCATGGAAAAGTGGTAAAGAAAATGAATGGAATGAATGAAGGAACCAACAAACAAACAGAAAAATGGTGACACCACAGCAAACCAGCCAAGAGAGGATTGCACACCAAAACTCTCAGAGCTGGTAAGGAGTACATGAATCAAAGAACCATCCAGGAGGCTGAAAACAACTCTGATGAAGCTGGGAAATGCAAGAATTTGTCCATAAGACCACTATAAGCTGCACAGAGCTGAGCTTCATGGAAGAGTGGCAAGAAAAAGACACTGATTATATAAAAATAAACTTGGACTATTTGGAAGAAGTTGCTGTTGTCAGAAGAGACCAAACATGAAGGCCAACACCATCTTTTATCGTGCTGAGAACACCATCCCTACAATAAAGCATGGTGGTGGCAGCATTATGCTGTACAGATGTTCTTCATCAGCAAAAACTGGGAAAGTGGTCAAAGTTAAAGAAATAATCAGTGAAATAAAATACAGAGAAATTGGAGTCTTTCAGAGATTTGAGACATGGACGGAGGTCCACCTTCCAGCAGGACAATGAGAGCTGAATATAAATTCACACACAATTTCTTTATATTTTTAATGTTATTTTAAAGTTATTTTTCCCCATTTAACTTACTATTCTGGAGTACTGTTTGGAGAATTTTTGATTTTAACCAAAGTATAAGTTCAAGCAAATTCTAGTTTGTAAGGCAAGTAAATAGAAAGAATACCAAATGTGATAAATATTTTTTCAAATAACTGTAGAACCATGCATGAACATATCTAGAAAAAACAAGCCTTTTCGCTTTGTGTCTCAGTTCTAAATGGAAGTTAGGGGTGTGAGGGTGTACATAAAAGGTCCTGGGTCCTGTTTTCAGTGGGTGAAAATGAAATATCAGCTGCTTCAGCTCTATTTGTTCTGCACTCATGGCATAATTCAGTTTATTTAGCTCAAGTCTTGTCACTTCAGTGATTCTTTGTCTGTCAGATTCTGATTAGCGTCTGTTTTTAAGTCTGCGGGCTGATGAGCTGTAACTTTCCCTGCTGGGGTCTCTTCTGCTCCAAAATCTCAGATTAATGATTAATGCAGATGACTGCTGGTGTCTCACTGCTAACCTGCTTCATGTTCTTGTCATAGATCAGTCTGTGCCTTTCAGGTCCTCAGTTCAGTCTGACCCATCTCACTGACCCAAACAGCATCATTCATTAGTTCCTTTCCTCCCTGTTTTTGGTGCAGCTCTTGAATCTCGCATCAACAGCAGCGTGAAAATGAGGCCGTCTCCATGGTAACAGGCTGAGCCGCCCGTGGTTGGCGTGTGGTTGGAGCCCTAACAGGAGAGCTCACTTCGATGAGGCAACAGAGGAACAACTGTCTCAGCAGGCGGTTGAATATTGATCTCAAAGGCATGGCTTTGATTTCTGCATGTCTGCCCGTCTTTCTGCAATAATGGGTAGGAAAGGGCCTGTGCACCAGGCCGGTATGCATTATGGGTGTCTCTGGTTGATCCAGGAGTTGATGGGAAGAGGTAACTTCCTGCAAACTGTCACCCCAAGGCCCCGTGGCATTGTATTGTGGGGAATAAATTAGATTCTGCAGAGAAATGTACAAAAAATCAAGGAATCACAAATCCCTACTGTGAAATGATGAACTACGGTGTGATTAATTTCAGTTTTTCCATTTAGATTGTAAATAGTCTAATTCTTACAGTTTCGTGTTTTTAAAATGATCAAATCAAATTTATTTATAAAGCACATATATAAAAACAACTTTCATTGATCAGTGCTGTACACAGACTAAACAGTAAATACAAGACCATAAAAACAGACAAAACAAAACAAAAAAAAAAGATGCATAGATCACTACCTGGTGGTGATCAGTTTACAGCTCAGGTGTGGGAGGAATATGGAGAGGCCATGGAGAAACTCTTTCGGTTGACGTCAAGGAGATATCAGCAAACTGTTGAGTGACTCAGAAAGAGAAAGAGACCCCATCCCAGGCTGTGCTTGATTTGGGTTGGTAACTTCTGACACAGACTAGGAACGTTGGCAGACGGTGGAAGGAGCACTTTGACAACTCCTTTAATCTGGCCACTATGTCCGCCTTTGAGGAGGAAGAGTCTGAAGACTCTGGGAAAGATGAGTCCATTACCATGACAGAAGTCCCCAAGGTAGTTGAATAGCTCCTATATGGCAGGGTCCCAGGGGTGGACAAGAGTCACCCTGAGATGCTGAGGTTTCTGGACATTGTGGGACTGCCATGGTTAAAACGTATCTTCAATGTTGCATGGAGAACTGGGACAATACCTGGGCCAGTGTTTTCATTTTTAAAAAGATAGACTGGACAGTGTGTTCCAACTATTGAGGGATCACACTTCTCAGCCTAACTGGGAAAGTTTACTCCAGGCTGTTCAAAGGGAGGCTCCGACTCATTGTTGGAGTTGCTAAGGGGGTTTTGGAAGTTTGATTCTTTAGTCATGTGTTTTGTGGTCCTGAACGAATGCTTATGACCATGTTCCTTGAGGTATTTGGTAGGATGTGCTGCAGGAGTATGGGGTGCCGGGTCACAAGGCGCAGTCATGGTGAGGAGGATGCCTAGTTTGGGAACCTCAGAGTCTCATCTCTGCTTTTTCCAAATAATGTGGCCATGACTTTAAATGTGCACTGGGGCGGTTTGCAGTCAAGTGCAAAGTGGCTGGGATGAGAGTCAGCTCCTCTAAGTCTGAGGCCATGATTCTCAACTGGAAAAAGGTGGAATGCTCCCTCCAGGTCAGGGATGAGTCTCTGCCTTAAGTGGAAGAGTTCAAGTACCTGAGAGTCTTGTACATGAGTGATGGTAGGATAGAACAGGAAATAGATTAACAGATCAGGGGCCCATTCTCAGTAATAAGGGTGTTGCTTCAGTCTTTCATGTTGAAGAAAAAGTTGAGTCAAAAGGCCAAGCTCTCAATTTTATGGTCTGTCTACGTTCCAACCCTCACCTATGGTCATGAGGTATGAATCATGACTGAAAGAACAAGATCTTGGATGCAAGTGGCTGAAATTGGCCTCCTTCATCAGGTGGCTGAGCTTAGCCTTAGAGATAGGGTGAGGAGCTCTGTCATCCAGGGGGATCTTGGATTGCAGGCTTTACTTTTTCCATATCGAAAGGAGTCAGCTGTGGTGGTTCAGGCATCTGATTAGGATGGTCCTTGGATGCCTCCTTTGGAGGTTTTCCAGGCATGTCCCACTGGGAGGAAGACCTGGGGCAGAACCCGAACTCACTGGAGGGGTTATATATCTTCTCTGGTCTGGGAATACCTTAGGAGCCCTCAGGAAGAACTGTAGAGTGTCATCAGAGAGAGGAATGTCTTGGTTTTCCTTTGGACCTGTTGCCCCTGCGACCTGACCATGGATAAACAATAGTGGATGGAAGGTTTTTACAACAAAGCAAAATATCTAGTTCTTAAAATGTGGCAAATACAACCAGAGGTAAACAACAGCACACAACTTATTACTTTAAGTCATTTTTATTTTAAACGAAACCAAAATGCAGTATTAATGGGTGGGTGAAGAATTAAGTCCATCCTGATTATATTTTCATTAATTTAGTGGGAAATTAGCATCCAGGTGCTGCTGATCAAACGATAAAAATTGATCATCAGTGTGATCATATATATAAAAGCAGTAGTTTTGTCAGTTTGCTGCTATAGAACCTACAGATTTGTAATAACTCATTGCCAAGAAGGAATATTTATTATCAATTATCATATTTAATGGTAATGTTCATTAAAGTACAAGAAAAAGAAGGGCTACTGTAAAAAAAAAAAAAAATTCTCCAAAAACAACAGAACAGTTTAATGTTCTCAAGTCATTGGATGAACTTAGTTCTTTTATATAAACTAATGAATTCCAGCAGGCCTGGCCATAATGAAAACAAAATCACCTTATTTTGTGTCCAAAAAGTGAATAAGGAATGGTTGAATGTGAGTGTAGGATTTATTAGTTTGTGGATTGGTCATTGCAGCTACATGGTGAGCGCGTGGTGTGACCCTATTGGTTGCGAGAGCGCCAGTTTAACAAAATGTGTGTAGCAGCTGCGCTGCCAAGAGTGTTGCAATAACTGAATCACTGGCAGTTCATGGGGGCATGATAGGGTCGTAGCCTAAATATAAAACCAAGATGGTCAACACAGTCAAAAAAACATCAGCCAACACAAAAAAGCTATAACAGTCAATTTTACAGTTATTGAGCTAAAATTTTGTGTGGGAGTAGCTGAGGGTCAGCACCAATACAGTCCCTGACAGAGGTTCTGTTGCTTATCCATGTTGTGGAAACAAAAGCTTATAACCTAACTTTAAATTCATCCATTGGTTTTAGAAATGACTCAGATGAAAGCTTAAACCCTCCCAAATGAGGTTTAATTTACAGAAATGAATTTGCTTCACTGCAGAAAGAATGATCCTTTAATGAACACAGAAAGGTCAGATTTTGGCAAGACAAAAGTTTTGTCGCCTTGTCATACAATGCACCCAATCCTAGTTTACAGCCTCACCTGTGCTCACTAATTGATCGGTTAATTAGAGGGTGTGTATAATAAGAACCCCAGCACCCCAGACCTTCACTTGAACTGCAACTTGACTTCTGACAACATGCCAAAAATCCACCCTGCGACCAAAGCCTTGATTATCAAGAGGCTGAAGACCAGATCCACTGCAGAGGTGGCTGGCACCTTTAATGTATCTCAGCATCAAGTACAAAGAATTAAAAAAAGATCTGAAAACACTGGAGATGTTTCTGACAAGCCCAGGTCTGGCAGACCCCGCAAGACCACTGCTCAGGAGGAACGTTTGTTGGTTAGAAAATCCAAAGCCAGCCCCTTTTCCACTGCAGCAGAGCTCCACCGGGCCTGGTCACCTCAAGTCCCTGTGTCAACTAGAACAGTTTGTAGGATTCTGTCTCGAAATGGCCTCCATGGTCGAATCAGTGCCCAGAAGCCAGCACTAAACAAAAGGCAGTTAAAAAACCGTGTGGCATTTGCCAAGGCCCACAGCCTGCTAAATGGATGGATGCTGGAAAAGTGGCAGAAGGTGGATTTCTCAGATGAATCTTCAGTTAAATTACACCACAGCCGGAGACCTACTGGAGCCCGTATGGATCCAAGATTCACCCAGAAAACAGTTAAGTTTGGTGGTGGAAAGATCATGGTCTGGGGTTACATTCAGTATGGGGGTGTGAGAAACATTTGCAAGGTGGAAGGAAATATCAATAGCCTAAAATATCAAGAAGTATTAGCTACCTCTTACATTTCCAATCATAAAAGGGGTCAAATTTTGCAGCAGGATGGTGCTCCATCTCACACATCCATCTCTCCATCAAAGTTCCTCAAGGCGAAGAAGATCCAGGTGCTCCAGGACCAGCCAGCCCAGTCACCAGACATGAACATCGTTGAGCATGTTTGGGGTAGAACTAAAGAGGAAGCTTGGAAGACAAAACCAAAGAATCTTGATGAACTCTGGGAGGCGTGTAAGACTGCATTCTTTGCTATTCCTGATGACTTCATCAATAAATTGTATGAATCATTGTCGAACCGCATGGATGCAGTCCTTCAAGCTCATGGAAGTCACACAAAATATTAAATATGGCTCTAATAGCACCACAACTTCATTCACCAATGTTATGAAATATATCTTTGTATTTGAAGTAAATTATTTGTTTGATTTTCACTTTACTTTCTGTGAGCGACAAAACTTTTGTCTTGCCAAAATCTGACCTTTCTGTGTTCATTAAAGGATCATTCTTTCTGCAGTGAAGCAAATTTATTTCTGTAAATTAAACCTCATTTGGGAGGGTTTAAGCTTTCATCTGAGTCATTTCTAAAACCAGTGGATGAATTTAAGGTTATAAGCTTTTGTTTCCACAACATGGATTAGCGGCAGAACTTCTATCAGGAACTGTACTCTCACTGTTATTTTTTTCATCTTGAGATCTCGCACAATGGCTCAGACCAAAAACATGCATGTTAGGTTAGGTGGTAACTCTAAATTGTACCTAAGTGTGATTGAGGGTGTGAATGGTTGTTTGTCTCCGTGTCCCTGTGATGGACTTGCCACTCCCAGCCTCTCGCACAGTGACTGCTGGGGATGGGCACCAGCTCTTCCACAACCTGGAAAGAAGGCAGCACGTAAAATGAATGGATGGATGGAGGGAGAGACCAAGCAATATTGTGTGAGATCATGCTTGACGAGATTTGACCAAAACAACAACTCTGTCATTCTCATCATAACATGTTAATTTCAAACTATGACATGAAATGTGTCAGGTAATATGCATTCCTTCAAGAAATGTTAGGCCTTCAATTTTTGCTCAGTTATTAGCCTTGACAAGGAGGTTGTGTTTTCAGTAGTGTTGGTTGGTTTGTTTATTTGTTTATCTGTTAAAAACATTACTTAAAAACTAATAAACAGTTCTGATTATTTTTTTAGGAAATATTGGAGTTGTCACAATACATAAATAATTAAATTTTGATGATCTGGATCATGATTTGAATCAGACAAATTTTTATTGATGCTATGGCCTTGATGGATGTTTGTTTCCTACAAACCTGTAGGAAAGAGACTAATATAAATAAAGCTTCATTAGATATTAACTACAGAGAACAGTGGAGACAGAGAATCCAAGTGAAGACACAAGTTGTAGTCAGAGATACTGGAAGGAAATAGAGACACCAGGTGGAGTCAGAGACCAGATGGAGACAGAGGCACCAGGTGAAGACGCAGACACCAGGTGAAGACGCAGACACCAGGTGGAGATGGAGACAAAGAATCCAAATGAAGACAGACAGACACCAAGTAAAAACAGAAACAGAAGTTGAAGTCAGTGATATTGGAAGGAAATAGAGACACCAGGTGGAGTCAGAGACCAGATGGAGACAGGCACCAGGTGAAGACGCAGACACCAGGTGGAGTCACAGAGACCAGGTTGAGACAGAGACACCCAGTGCAGTCAGAGACGCCAGGGGGAGACGGACACACCAGATGGAAACCATATGGAAAAGTTTCATTTTCATTGGTTTTAAAAGCAGCTGAAGCATCCTCTGTGTTCTATTCTCTGTTTGTTTCTGCCATTCTGTTTTCTCTTAAAAACAAAGCGATATAAAACTGGAAATATAACGTTAATGTTACTCATCATGAGCACAGCCTGTGGACATGTGCATAAAAGCAGCCCAGTCAACAGTCATTATGCTTTCCTAGGCTTAATGTAATGAAATCAGAAGGTGGACTGCTTGAGATAAATAATTCAGTTGTGACTGAAAATCGCTCCTTCAGCTGACCAAAGCTACCTGGTGCTCCTCACTCTCACTAACTGAAGATTACACAGGTATTAGAATTTTTCCTGCTGGCTTTCTGACAAGATCGTTGTTCTGGATAAAGCTGACATTGATCTAAGTCAGACTGTGAATGTACAACATTTTCTTATATTTGTTTTTTAACAAATATAACTGCTTAATTTCAATAACCACATATTTCACAATACTTAAAAATACTTGTGCCACAGATTGGTTTAGATTTTGAAAAAGAGATTTTTAATCTCACTGAGTTTCTTCCTGGTTAAGTCATGGTTAAATAAATAAAACTAAAGATGGACAAGCTGATGATTAAGATTGTTTGTGTTTTTTAAAGGCAAGAAGTGCAGAGATCCCTGAGCTGAGGACAGAAGTCCTCATGCGCTCCAGCAGCAGCAGTACAGCCAGCATGAAAGTCAAGAATGTCAAGAGGTAAGCAGACACACACATGTACACTACAGCTCTGATAGACTTACCATGTTCTTCACCATCACTTTCTGACCTCTGTTTCTTGTTCAGGTTATGTTCCCCAACTTGATTCTCTCGCTGTTCTCTCCTCCACCTTTCTGACCCTTGTTGTTTCCTGTACTCATCATACACACACCAAGGTGTTACCACGGGCACACAAAGTGCTAAACAAGTTGCGTTTTTGTGTTACAGACTTTCCTTCACAAAGGGCCACTTCCCAAAACTGGCAGAGTGTGCTCACTTCCACTATGAGAACGTGGATTTTGGTACAATCCAGGTACAGTCCTAAACCTTCTCTCATCGATTGTTCTGTTATGTTTACTGACTTGTTACCAGAGTGAGGAACACTTTTAGCCAGGGCTAAAAATGATTAAGATGATGGTGAAGCTGATTGTGTAAATTAGAGCAGAATGGATGTCAGTTATGGTTATTAAGAACCACTGAACTTACATTCTTGCTCTGGTTTGATTTACCTCCATGTTGTTGAAAAGCTGTGTTTAAAATGGAAGGATGTTGGGTGTAAACTCATGTAGGATTTCCTTGCCTCAGAGCTTGGAGGTGTCCCAAAGTGCTTCTTGCTTGATAAGGAAATTAAATGTGGACCTGATTATATTGACTTATGCTTTCTGTTGGTTTGTGTAAGAAAACAATTTTACTTTAGATTATTCTGGGTGTTTTTGGGTGTCTGACAGAAAACAATTGCCAAATCTTTCATACGACTTTGCTTGCTGTGGCAACCCCTGCATAAATACAAACAACAACCCTCTGCATGTTTGTCTTTGCAGAAGGATCAAGGATTTTTAATTAATCAGACTGTAGGTCTCTAAATACCTTGAGTCAGGTGGTATTTTCTGGGTTTTAACTGGTGTGTACGATAATTTATAAATCCAGTCAGGTGTGTACTGAGTATGTATACAGTAACTTATAGATCCTGTTGCAGTGTGTATACAGTACTTCACAGTGTCTTTAAACAGTAATCACCCCCTTTGATGTTTTAGGCTTTTATTGCTATCATAAATCAATCGTGTCAATCAAAATTGGCCTTCCTTAAAAAAACAAAAAGATCTTCAATGTCAAAGTGAAATGAAATTTCTACAGAATAATACCAATTGAAAAAGGTAAAATAAATCCAGTGTTAGCATAAATAATTGATTGAAGACGACTTGCTGAGATTCAAACTGGGCATCAGAATGAGGAAGTACCTCTGAATGTGGCAGGGTTGTTGGTGTCTGAGGGGCTGGCCTGAGTATTTCAGAAACTGCTGGTCTACTGGAGTCTTTACTCACAATCATCTCTGCGATTCAAAGCGATGGTCCAAAACAGAGAAAATATCCAGTGAGCTGCATTTCAGAGGTCAGAGGAGAAAGGTCAGACTGGTTGGAGATGACGGAAAGGAAACAGTAGCTCAAATAACCTCTTGTTACAAACAAAGGTCTGCAGAATGCACAACACATCCAACCTGGAAGCAGATGGATAACAGCAGCAGAAGACCACACCAGATGCCACTTCTGTCAGTTAAGAACAGGAAACTGAAGTTACAGTTCACACAGACTCACCAGAATTGGACAGTAAGAAATTGGAAAAGTATTGCCTGGTCTGATGATTGATGGTCTTCACAGCCACCAGATCTTAATCCAAATGAGCACTTTTGGAATGTGGAAGAATGAGAGATTGTGATGTGAAGCTGACAAATCTGCAACAACTGTGTATTGCCCTCATGTTAATGTGGACCAGAATCTCTAAGGAATGTTTCCAACATTTTGTTGAATCTCTGACGTGAAGAATTAAGGCGATTCTAAAGACAGAACCTGGTACTAGCAAGGTGGACCCAATAAAGTGTATATACTTACATGTATGTGTACATGTATATTTGTTGTCACAAGGCAAATCCCTTTTTGTGTTGCAACTTTTTAGTAATAGAGAAATGATGTTTAACATTCACTGTTTCTACTCAGGAGAAAAGTTGTCTTTTTAAAAGGAGCTCTTCAACTTTGACAAACTTCATGCTAGGATTAGTTTTAATCCTGCTATGTCATATAAATAAATAAATACAGAAATTAAATTATACTTTGTTATCACAACTTTGCTGTCTCATAATGGAAGGGCTTTTATTTTCAGTAAATAAAAGGAACTATGTCTTGGTCCCTGCCCTATCCTGTGTTTCTGTGAGAAATCCAGCAGGGGTCAGCAGTCGCTTAGACTCGCGCCTGTTTTGACCGTGACGCTACAACTTTTCCATCTGATTCTTTTGCAACTTTTTGTCGACCGAACTCAAGCTACCATGTTGAATCAATTTGTGCTCTAACTGATCATAAACAGCTGTAGCTCATTTGAGTAGTTGTTGTTTAGAAAGGTCCAACCTGTCTGGCCCCTTAGACACACATTTCATGTTCTTCTACTTCTTTTTTTTATCAGAACATTTCCAACCGTTTGGTTTCTGTATTACACTGTCCTGACAGTTTGTATCTTTATCATTATTCAGCAGTGTTTGATTGGTATTTATTTATTTGTTTGTTTGTTTATTCATTTATTCATGTATCAGGAACAGTGCAGTTAAACGGTGGACATAGAGTACATCTGATGTTCTGTTTTAGGAGTACATAGCAATTTAATAGATAAAAAGATAAATAAAACATATGCAGCCTAAACTACAACAATGTGAACAATATAAAACTATAATATTTTCAATAATGTTAAAATCCTAAAGAAGGGAAAAAAACACTTATACATTCACACAATCCATCATTTACCTGGTGAGGCTCTTTGAGGACACCAGGATCGAGGACACATCGGGACAGACCGCTAGAAGAGACCCTTCCTGCCCACTGCCATCAGCATCTATAACAACTCTTTAACAAAACCAGGATTATGAGCTACAACAACATTTAATTTCCCTTTGGGATTAATAAAGTATTTTTGAATTGAATTGAATACATGTAGACGAAGGGCAGCTGCTGTGTATATGACTGCTTCTTCTGCGTAGGGTTGACATGTTGGACCTCATGTGAGAAACCAAAAGAAGTCAATTTAGACAAAAGTGAATTGTGGTTGATCATATTAAACATGTTTTTAAGTCTAATAAACTGTTAGTCCACTGTTCCTTTGTCTCTGAATGATTCTGACGGAAAGAGTCTGGCTTCAGTTTTCTACAGATCGTTTCTAAAATCTGCATCGTGGTACACCTTAAAGCTAAAAATTTACTCTAGTTTTCCATTTTGTGTCAAGACTTATAAAATAAAGGCTCTGTGATGGATCAGGATTTTCTTTGAGCATTTTTCACAAAGACAATGAAAACCACATTCTGATGGGACAGGTTTTGAATTGGTCTGCAGTCTAGTTAATGAGAGAGAATGTGGGGATAAAACCTGTGACGTGATGCTCTCTAAAGTTGCACAACTTAAAAATGTGGTTGTAGATCCAACAAGACAAAATAACACCTGACCTGTTTTAGTGGTCCTGGGTTTTGTGGGAATGAATATTGGTGTTCCAAAGTGTTCCTGTTCTAACTTGTTGTGGAAACTGTTACTGGCCTGAAATGAAGGAAATAATATATATTAACAAATAGAATGAAGTTGGCAAAACAAAATACACAATTTCTTGAGCTGAGTTTACTGTCTGCAGTGACATAAAAGTCAAAATATTTTTTTTTGGATTTGTCGTTGCAGTTTAACTGTTCACATGAAAGATACTGAAGTATTTTGTAAACAAATATACCAGATACACAATACAGTTTATTACCGAGCTAAGTGTTTTATAAAATCCTTGTAGATGTTGTTAAAGGGAGAACATACTGACAGAACAAAGCTGTGTAAAGCCTTTTGTGTCTTCAGAGAGAGTTAAGTGATTTCTGATGAGCTGGAGAATGAAAGATGTTTTAGTAAGGAGGAGAACTGTAAAGAGTCTGTTGAGCATTCTCATGAATATGTTCAGAACTGGTTTCATCATCACCCAGAATTGTTCTTTTACCTGCATGCCAATTGTTTCTGTTTTTAAATCTTGCTTTCCACAGAGTTTGAGGCCAAACATGTAATGCTGACTTGGTACAGTAAAGTATCACACTACTTCTTTAAAGGAATAAAACTTAACAGCCCTACAAAGTGCATTGCACATTTGGGACAAAGAAGGGTCATAAACCAGGATCCTGATAAGTAGTCTGATAACTTTGGGGCTGACAGAACTTTGTTACCAACTTGAATTCATCATAATGTAAGAATCCAGACACTCAGAAACTAACAGATGTGATGAAGGTTCCTGCCATCTTAAAATAAAATCTTCAGTTTTACAGCAGTTTCTGCAAACACAATTTTTTAGTCTTTTACACTCCTGTTAATTTCATCTTATCCCGTTTTCCAGCAGAACTATATAGGAAGTGCCCCAGGTAGCACACATAGTGCTACAGCTAGCACTATGTGTACTTTTATATAACTATAGCATTCCATGTAAAAAACCGAAGTGTAAGGTTTATATCATTTGCACAAAACGCTGCGAAAATTCAAAGATTGGATTTGTTCTAAGACAGCAGTAATCTGATTTGGTCTTGGTTGCTACTTGTTAGCTTGGCAGTCAGAACACAAACACAGAATTAAAGAATTAAACAGTATTTTTTCTAAATTTAGGTTGTTTAAAAAGCTGTTTACAACAAGTAGGACATTATTTTTAAATTTTCTACAGAAATCCACTTCACAATGTCTGTCTTTCACTTTAAGCATCATGATATTCCTGCTTCCCACAAACCACCATCTGATCTAGAGCATCAACAAACCTGCTGGGAGTAGATTTCCCTCCCTTAATTGCAAGTATCAGCCCTCTGTTAACAGCAAGCGGCTATCGGCGCCCTAACGATCGGTCGTTAGGCTGATGGTCCTCCTTTGCATGTGAACAACTAGTTTTGGATGTTACCAGCACCTGGCTGATTTACGATGAGGTGTTGCTTATACAGTTGAGTTTGCTTGCAGCTCCTCAGACTGAAGAAGTCTTTTGGATAAAAGACAAAACGTTTAAACCAAGAAGAACCCATCCAGAGGACTTGACTCAACCTTGTTAGATGAAAAATCATTATTTTTATATTTTATTTCCCCTTGTATGAAAATAAAATTCTGAATATTTTAAGATTAATTTGATATGCATAGTTTTTGGAAGGAAATTAGTTTGTTTAGCCTTGGTCTGCAGAGAGATGATGTCAAACAGTCTTGTGTTCATTTAGAGGATTGCTTTTTGAGCTGAGGATGATGCAACTGCAGGACTCATAGCTGTTGTTAGAGAAAACAAAAGCCCATTCAAAGCAAACGCTCCTTTCACTGTTTGCCTCATGGTCATTGTTTAAGGAAAACACTGCTGAAAGGCTCGTGTACTGCAAGTTGTAGAAAATCCATCAAGTTATTAAAATCGTATGAGTTAATGTAAAATTAATTTTGCTTTTTTATCACATGTTGAAACTTGTCTCTATTTATGGCTCAGCTGAAGAAGTCATGACTTAGGTGGCGAGATTAAGTTTGTTCGTTTAAATCTATAATCTACTTAAACACAGTAAAGTTTTGGATGATCTACACCATGTCGATGCTGATGTTGTAAGAGACCTTGTTAAGAGATGTAGACCACATCAGATTGAAGAGGAGCTGGGCTCTTTCATCTTGTTTAAACAAATCAAGAGGTGTTGCCATTCTTATACATAGAGATATTTCCTTTGTTGATGTTAAAACACTTTCTGATGTAAATATGGCTCTTCGGAATACAAATGGAGAGATGACTCTTTTTTCTTTTGACAGGTTTTCTCATTGGGCCAGGTTTTAGTATTTTTGAGAGGGGAGAGAAGAGGATTTAACTGCTAGGTGTACACTCTCTTAGACAGCTCGTCCTCCACCTCTGCTCTTCAATCAAAGTTGGACAAAGTGATTAAAGCCTTTATGAAAAAGTTAAATGTTGTAGACCCCTGGTGCTTGTAAGATCTGGATAAGAGACTACATTTGCCTTGATTTTTTTTCTTTTTTTAAAGTTGATAATAGACTGCTTCTTTTAATTTCAAACCTGTAAATACTCTATCTTCATGAACATTTATTTTCAGAAGTTTTCTAATGCAAGAGCACCATGGTGTCTTGACTCACATCTACTCCTAGATAATAACTTTTGTCACTAAACAGATACATTTTTTTCTTGCAGGTTAGCAAGACTCCAGAGGTCAAAGTCTCAGTGTTGTAAGAAGTAATAATGGCTTTTATAAGGAAGCAGATTATTTCTTATAGGGCTCATTAGAAAAAAAATCTAGAAAAGAGAAATTATCTGTTTTTTCTGAGTTCATTGTGTTTTTAAGATTATTTTTTTTACGCTACTACAAAATAAGCCTTCTGCACTTTTTGTATTGCTACAAGTGTGGTGTGATTGGTCAGAAGTTGTTGTGGGCATGTTTATGTGTTTATGGGGAAAAGCCGACGAGCTAATTTGCTTCTACTGTTCTGATGAGAAGCAGCTAGATGAGGCTGTTTACAAAAATACAGCCATCTTTACAACTGTTCTGGCAAAACTTATAAACCTGTGAACTTAGAAAGACCGCATGGAGACACAGGCAGCTCTTCATGGCTGTGGCCGGGAGGAAGTGCCCCTCGGCCAGGCATCGTTCGGACATGTTCCCCTTATTCGCTCATTATTGTGCACCACCATATTTGCAAATACCAAATGCCATGTACTGTCTTAGTTGGTTTAACAAACACATCTAGTTGCTGTAAGGGAAGTAAAAATCTGTACAAAGACAGGAGAGTTGAGAAGCTGGTCAGAAGAAACCCATTTTAAAGCTGTAGGAGAGGCTTTTCTGGGAGTTCTGATCCAAGTGTCTCATGGACGATAAAAGTGTGTGCAAAAACTAACGACTTGAAACAATATGACCGCAAGCCCACTTCTTGACTTCTTATGGAGTATGCTGTAGCCTTATTACTGCTAAATTGGAAATGTGCAGGTCCACCTACATATACAAGCTGAATTGGAGAGGTCCTTCAACTGGAAAACAACATCAGACTTTGGTCAGTAAGGCTGGATAATTTGGAATAACCTGGAGTTCCTTTCTGTCCTATGTTAAAGGCACAGATTGTCAGATCATCTGCACTGAGCACCACAGTCACGGGTTTTGACGTGTATGTGTATATAAAGATTTTTTACTTCTAAAATTGGTTCTTTTATTTTGGAGGTGTGTGTCATTGTTGTTAAAATTTGTTTATTTAACATGTTAACATGTTTAATAAACAATCCTTAAAAACTGGAATGGATAACGATATTTGCCGCTGCAACGACTGGAATGGATGGCAGTATATGTTACTGTGGGGACTTTATTTGATCGGGGTATCTGTCTCTGCTCGGATGGGAATGGATAGGTGTATCTGTCAGTGCAGGGACTAGAATGATTGAGGGTTTGATTCACTACAAGGACGGGAATGAATTAGATTATCTTTCACTTGGAGGACTGGAACAGATGGAGTACAGCACTTTGCAGTATAGTGTGCAATAATAGGAAGCACATATTGATATTCTTTTTGCACTTACAGTTTGTAGAAACCCATTTCAACTTCTTTCAGTGTCTTTTCCTTTGAAGGCTAAGATGTGTTAAATGTTTGTCTTTCACACTGGACTGTTTGTAAAAAAAAAAATAATAATAATCAGATTTATCAGCTTCATGATCCCAAGATTCTGCAAACTTCTTTCAAGTTTAATTTCCGTTGCTATCCGAAGTGAGTCGTTTTTATAGCTTTAGGAATGATTGTAGATGTAGTCCTGGAGTGTTTTTTTAAATTGTTTGATTTGTACAAACAGAAGAAATGTAGAAGAAAGAGATTAGAAGATGTAAAATCTGTGCTAACTGGGCTTGCACTGGCTCGTTTCCTCTTTGAATCTGTAGATCAAATTAAGAAATTATTATTTAAATTACCAGCAGATAATATTTTAAACCTTTTTAAATTTCTTCAAATGGTCATCACCATTTTCCTCCTAAGTTTGGCTGCACACTCACATTGTTGTAAATAAGTGAAAAGCTGGGTTTTGAGCTTTTTTTATGCAGTGAACAATAAATCCAACAAAAACTACAAATTGTTGCCAACTCACCTAAAGCCTGCTAGAGATCCATTACCAAGATGCAACAATTAGTGTTCCCTCTTAGAAATCTGTCTGCTGTTCTTTGTATCTTGTATCCAATATAATCCCAGTCTTTTGCTTTTAATTGACACTATAAGGTCTGTATAAGTTATCCTCAGACTTTAACATATAACAGTAGTTTTAGAATAATGTGTTAAATATTTATGTTGCTCTGTCATTTTCAAATATATCCCCAGTCCCCATACTGGAGCATTTACATCTGTGTTTACTGGGCTACATATGTTTCAGGTGGGCTGCGTTGAGCACATGTGTGTGCTGGTTTGAACATACACACACACACACACACACACACACGCACACACACACACACACGAACACACCCGCACGCACACACACACACACACACACACACACACACACACACACACACACACATACATACAAAAATTTTTACAAAACTCAATAATATCAAAATATTATTAGTATTTAAACACATAAAGCACTAATGAAACTGGTATCTATTTACAAATAATGGACATGCATTTCCTCTAGCATCCACCAGGGGGTGCTGTAGCGCCCTCAAAACCACCATTTCCCATGGCCTATTTTTGGTATGACATAGTTTGGTTTTTAGGAAAGGTTTTCTTGAGAAAAAGTATATATTAGACAGTGGGTGTTTGAAGATTTTAGCATTTGTTGTTGGACTTTTCTTTCCTGCTCTGTTGTTTGTTGAGGTATTGGGCTCCAACCAGAGCAGAGGGAAGTAAAGGTTGTATTTTTGGTGACTGTCTGTTTCCACAGTCATTTACTTTGGTGGTTTGCTTTGATAAAGTCTGAGTAGTTTCTGTTTTTCTCTGCATTCTCACATCCTCAGTTAATATTTGTAGCAAAGCATGAGAGGGGCTGTGGGATTCTTTCAGAGACTGCTTTCAGTGATATTGCCCTGAGTTTAAGGACAGCCCCCTCTTTGCTTTACTGTGTGTCTCCCCTCATCGTTCTTTGTCCTGGGAGGTACCAACCACAGAGGCGAAGGAGGGAAGAGAAGGGGGGAGGGGGGAGCCAGTATGTCAGACAGCAGAGACGAAGAAAAAGCATGTGGCGGAGAGAGACAGAAAGCAGATGGCAAGGTCAGCAGAGGAAAACTAGAAGAAAGCAGCTTTTATTCACTTTTTATTCCTGGATCTCTCTCAACCTTTCATTTCCTGCTGGTGGTCACACCGGTTGTCAAACTTGGGTTGGAAGTCAACAAGAGGGAGAATGCATGAAACTGAGGATTGGACATCAGGGGAGAGTAAAATCTGTTCCACTGAGGAATCCATCTAATCACCACCATCTCATCCTGTAACTGCAGCTGCTGGTGATATTGTTTCCCCCCTCTGTACTCCCTCTATTTCCCTGTATCCCACCCTGGAAGAATCCATGGTGGTTAGAACAGAAAGCAGAGAGCTGACAGTTGTATCCTGCTGCGGAGAAATGATGTACTGTGGAGCGCAGAAACAAGGCTGAATGTTGGGGTAAACACTGAGAGGTGCAGGTGTTGGAGCATTCAAGAGGAGCAAACTGAGCGTGGAAGTGTTGCAACCAGACAGGACCAACTGTATGTATGACAAATCTTTCTGTTTTTGATGCTTTGGTTCTTCGGTGCAGAAGGTCCTTCAGCTGCTTGTCCTTGTGAGGACTCATGAAATCACAATCAGTGCTGAATTTCACAAAAACAAACAGGAAACAGAATATCTTAATTTTTAAAACTCAAGTTTATTGCCTCTGAAAAGCTACTCTTGCCAGTGCACACTAAAAAGAAAATCATTGTTACATTAATTAAAATATCCACCTTGGAATTGCCTGAAAAGTGCTTGAATTTAGCTTTGGAAGAGGTGTAAGAACCCTGTCTGCTGTCACTGAACAAGACATGCATTGTTTGTAGGAGTTTGTATGATGGTGATTAAACATTGAAAGAAGCAGTACCAATCATAAGTCATAATAGTATAAAATAATGAATGAAGATTATTTTACCATTTACGTGTAGTTGTATCAGAAACTGGATTCTCAAAAACACTGAATTAAAAGTGGTAATGCAGTACTGTCAGGACCTCTCTCGTTAACTGTGTAACATAAATTGTACAACGTGACTTCTTCTCCTCCGTGTGTTTTCCTGCAGCCTTGGTCTGTTGGTGTTTAAAGGCTGAAGCATTCTGCTGGAATTGTTCTGACTTTCTGTGCGTTCAGTGGATCACTGTTGTCATCTGAAGCCTGCTGTGTGATGTGGAGAGAAAAAAGCTTTTAGTTTATGTGACACCTAACGTATGGGTTCCCGGTAACGTTAAGTCAGCTCAGCAGCAGAGGTTTCCTTCAGCTGTTGTAGTACAAACACACTGGGAGTTCATGATGCAGCGTTAGCTTAGCTTTACACTGATTAACTCAAAGCATTTATGATCAGGATAAATGTAAAATGTGTCCTTACGTCTCCTCTTCTTTTTCTCTCAGCCCAGTTGTTTCTGTTTCCCAGGGACAGATCAAATGTCTGCTACATCTGCTGCTCAGAGATTAGTTCTGATTGGACACCTTTTCCAACTCGTCCCGCCTTTCCAAACAACAAAAGTAGATCTGATTGGATCTCAATATTTTTCTTCTTTTTATTTGTCAACAAAAATGTCAATACCAGCCGACCGTGATTTAGTAAAAAAAAAAAAAAGTTGAGAGGAAAGTTGAAAATATGACTATTTATTATGTGATATTGTAAGATATTTGTGCCAAATATTTACACAACTACAGTTTTACAAAAAGGTACTTTTGAAATATTTTTTAAAACAAAAATACAATTAAAATAAATACTAATTGATAGCTCCTAATTTGAATCCTAATTTAAGTCACATTTACAAATAAATTAAATGAACATAAATGAAAAAGTGCAAACAAAGCACCAACACACGTCTCACATCAAGACCAATGAATAACAACAGAGAACTCTGATAAACAGACAGATGCTGTACTGGACTGTGCTTTTTGTGGCACAGGCTGCATGTTGGATCACTGCATGTAACAACAAACCAAAGCATATCTAATGCTGAATTTAATAGCATAATTTTATTATTAAACAACGATAAATTACCACGCGTCATATTAACATTTTCACTAAGCACAAAACATGCTTACCATATTAGGTCTTGTAAACCCACCCGCTGAATTTCAGCTGAACTAACCATTTTTGGTTAAACCCGCTCGTTCAATGTTTATTGCTGTGGCTCTGACAACATGCTAACTCCAGGTAGCTGAAGGAGGCTCGGCCTCAGGGATCATTCTAGTCAAGCAGGGCTCCGTGAACAGCGCACGGACCTGAGCGCGTCGTGGAGGCGCTTATACTTGGTGCTTATGTCGGAGCAGTATTCTCCAAAAAGACAGGGGGCAGTACGCTACGTAACCAGTGGAAATACGGTAAAAAGAGAGCAGATGGTTGTCACATCAAATATGGCTGCACGTATTCAGGAGGAAGAACTGTTGTGTTTCTGGCTGTGATACAGAGAGGATGTTTAAATTTAAAGCATTCAGTTTGACTTTCATTGATTTATTTGCTTTAGTTGTGATTCACCCATCATAGGACTAATATTTCTTCCCTCTGTGGTCTATAAACACTCCTTTTTATCGGCTGCAGCAGTAATTTCCTCCAATGAGTTTTGAACTGTTTAAATATCTTTGTGATCTCTCATAGAGGGATCATATAAATGCTGATACAGGAGAACCAGCTCCACTAGAGCACCGAAATCGTCAATTTTGAATGGAGCGCGGTGCGCACGGCCCATGCTAAGTTACAAAAATTGGGAGGTGCACGGCACCAAACCGTGCGGGACCTTCGCGCAGGGGCAGGGACAGCACGATTGCGTCACTGTTGGCGCACGCACCCTCGCGCTGTGATCCTTTAAAGAGGTAGAGAAAGGTAGGCCGCCAGGCTCATAATACACTGGTGGAAACCCTGGGATTGGATTTTTGAGTGTTGGATCAGATAGTCGGTCAAGTTAACCGCCTGTTGCTGGTAACAGACTGATTTTGTGGTGCATCTCTATCCAAAAACTGTTTATATGTTTTCCATCCATCCATCCATCCATGGATGGATGGATGGAAAAAATTATTTATCTAAAAAATGAGCTGATAAATAAAAATATGGTATTTGGAAATAATATGAATATCATAAAATTTATTTAAGTTTAGTACTTGAGAAAACATGAGTGTGAATAATTCTGGCCGTATACCAACTTTGTTAGAGATGAATGGGAGGCCAGTCATTGCAGAACAGTAAATGTATTTACAACAAACTAAGAGACCTCTGTAAAATTAGCACTTTTTGTGATGTTCTTTGATTTTACAATTTATAAGTGTGTTTGAGTAACATGAACACTTTCTTTTTGTTCTCCTACTATGTTTTTTTCCAAATCTCAAATAAAAATCTTGCTATTTCGAGCATCTATTCTCAGAACATGATAAATGGTCAGAATAATGGAAAAGATGCAGAGTTTTCAGACCTCAAATAATGCAAAGAAAACAAGGTTACATTTATTTTAGGCATCAAAATATGACTGATTTAACTTAGGAAGAGATCAGAAATCAATATTTGGTGAATTAGTCCTGGTTTTTAATCTTAGTTTTCAGGTGTCTTTGCATGCTCTCCATGTCTTTCACATTGCTGTTGGGAGACTTTTTGTAGCTCCTGCTGCAAAAATTTAGTCAATTTTGTTTGGCTTGTAATCCGTGTATCATTCGTTCTTTCTGTTTTCAATTGACTATCAAAAATCAAATAATGAAGAACGGACTGGTTATTTTGTTTTCTGTTTTTTATTATACCACCAAAATAGAAAAAATGCCTGGTTTTTCATATTTCACTTTTAGGCTAAGATCAAAAACACGAAATGGAAAAACGGGCAGAATATCTAAAAAATATGTGACCCACAAGTGACTTTATGCGGCGGTTAAGGTAATGTAGAGGATACTATGGCGGTGCTAGAACCACTGATAGAGGACTCGTTTAAGCGGTTTGAGCCTCAAAACAATACGTAAGTCTCCATGGCTGATGGGTCTCACTGGATTATCTGGTCCTGATTGATCGATATTGAACAAACATAAATATGTAGACGCCTCATTACGTCCCGGAGCGCATCCGCCGTCGCCGCCATGTTGGACAGATCTCTCCTCTCTCTAAGAGCCAACAGGAGGAAACACAGAGCGAGCAGCTATGACCGGATTTTATATCACGTGGGATTAACTTTCACAAGTAAGACTGAACAATAATTTTGGTTATTTGACCATTTATTATAATATGTTATCGTAGCTAACGTTATTTGGCAAACAACTAAATGCTAACAGGAGGAACTGGTCCTCCTCTCTCATTAGCTCTTTCTGGGGGGTTTTCTTCACATTTGGAAGGTTTCCCAGTAACACAGATTTAAGGAGGCAATGAGAAGCTGCAGTAAGAAGGGAGGGTTTTTTTGCTACAGAGTCTCAGCTCTGTAGTGAACATTTCAAACCAGAGGACTTTAACAGGACCAGCTTAGAGATGCTGTGACCTCACCTGTCTTCAACTTCCCATCTCATCTCTAAAGAGGAGGTGATTTTTTTTTTACTGTACATGCGAACAGAAATGTCTATGATTCATATATAAAACTAAAGTTAATATTACACTTTGTTAAACCTGTTTTTACCTGTTAGTTCTTTCTGCATGTTTAGGAATGAATGATGTTTTGTGTATTACAATACACTGTAGGATACTAAAACATTTTCAAGTTGTTTTCAATTAAATTGTTTTTAAGTATTATGTGTCTTATATTTTAGGAACACAGAAACCTGAAGGAAAGCTGCAGAGACCCTTCCAGTGAAGCTCAGCTCTCCAGCCCCAGTTAAAGCAGGGCAATGTGACACCCTGGAATGACCTGGAGTTTTCAAAGATTACTTTTCCAGGCCTTTAAAAAAACTGCATGTGTGTGTGCATACACAGCACACAAAAATATAAAGAAATTATGGATGTGGTGTATACAGAAGGCTCAGGATTGTGTGTGTCTGAGTGTGAAATAAATTGAAATGAACAATCAAACTTGTTTCTTAACTAAAATATGCCGTACTGTATGTCTGTCTTTGTTAAAGATCATGAAACAAAGTATTTTAGCATGAAAGTACATATTTTTAATGTGTGAAAACATCCTGTATCGTAACTACATCTCTGCTGTTTGTAACAAACCAAACTGTGTGAAAATCGGGTAAAGATTCAGAAAGTTCTGATTATTTTAGTTGGACATACAGCTTCCTCAGTTCAAAGAAATGAACTGGGGGGCGCATGAAGGACCCAGCCAAGATGGCGGCCGCGCTGACTCGTCAGCTCCAACAGACAGCGCCAGTCTTTGAGGTGTCTATGTAAACAATGTCTATGATGGCCGGTAACAAGATAACATTTGTTGTTTGCTAGCGCTCCTTACCAAACTTCTGGGTCACCTAAACCCGACCAAATAAATATTAAAATCAAATTCTGTCCTGCTGCCCGATTTTCGATTTCGTGTGTCCGATCTTAGCCTAAAAGTAAAATACGAAAAAACAGGCATTTATTTGTTTTTGGTGCTATATTAAAAAACAAAAAACAAAATAACCAGTCCATTTTTCATTATTTGATTTTTGATAGTCAATTGAAAATGGAAAGAACGAATGATACACGGATTCTGATATTCACAAATAGCGCGATTTAAAAAAGAAAACCCGCAATTAAGTCCTGCTTTTGATTTCCTGCTTGTTGCACTTGCTGCCGTGTCTTGCTCGCGCGAGGCCGCAGAACTTTTCGACTTTCTCGTCAATTGTAACAGAAGTGAGACTCAATGATGTAGGATTCTAGCTGTTCAACACCCCTGGGTCTTCTTTGCTGGATGGGAGCATATGTTGTTCTACAACCTGTATATACTTTTCTGCGTTTCTGGAGTTTTTCCATACATGTAAGACGCCCATGCCAGAGTCACTAATGCACTTCCATACAATCAGAGAGGCAGGCTTTTGAACTGTGTGCTGATAACAAAATGATCTTTCTTCTTAGTACCACTTTTCCAGTTTTAATGTGCTGCTTCCATCACTGCATTCTGTTTTTATTTGCATTTTACACAACATCCTAACTTTTTTCAGAATTGTGGGTGTAAAAATTTAAAAGCAAATTCTTCGGTAATAATAATTTTAGGTCATTTTTTGCTGTTTTGAACTACTTAGACATACTTTCAGCTATTTTAACTATTCCTTTACCAAAACGTTGATCTTGTTCAGGGCATTATGGTTACGACCTTTGGTTTTTGTAACTTTTATATCTTTTAAAATGTTTAATTTTGTTCATATTTTTTCTCCTAATTTAAATTAATGGAGAACTCTTTAAATCTTTAAAATATCATTTTACTCTGAAATCTACTTAAGCATACTTAATTTTTTATTTTAACTAATAGCTGTTGTTGTAATTTTTATACAATTCGGTTTCAGCAAATTCAGTTCTCAGCATTTAGATATTTTTACAGAAAATAAACATTTTGTCCAGTTATATTTTGTTTGTCTGAACAGACAGATGCAGATTGTATCCTGTAAGATGTAAGTTTTGAACAGAATAAAAGGTTTTTTTGTTCTTTGGTAAAATATGTGAACAGTTTAGAACAGTATAACTCGGCCTGTCTGGGCACAAAGCAGATCATGGCAGTACTTCAGTACTTCAGTACTTCAGGTGTTCGAGAACTTTTTTGATCAGTTTGTTCAAACATTTTCCTGTTTATGCTTAATGCTCCAGAACCTTTTGTGTTATTCAGATTTGAAGAAACCTTCCTACTGTTCCTCAGACCAGATGAACCCACATACTTGATCATTTCAGGTGTTTGTAATAATGGATGTGCAGTTGGCTTACAAGTTCTTTTTTTATTGTTGTTTCGATGATATGAACACCCCAAACCTTTTGTTTTCCAGCTGTCCCTCGCAGATGAGCAGTGTGAAGTGACAAGGAATGGTTATGAGTCCAAAGACCTGGTCTATCTGGTTCAGATTTACTGCCAGGTAAGACAGCAGACTCCACACACCTGTTCTGTATGGTTTTTCCACATGGGCATGGACTTTTCATCAAATTTATTATTGCTAGTGCTAAAGTGTGGTAATGTTTTGCCCATGCATGTGTGCATGTGTGTCTGTCTGTTAGCAAAACATCTCATGACCCACTGGCCAGACTTTAAAGAAACTTTCAGAAGATAATCACTGAATGGAAATATACAACTGACTGACTTTTGAAGGTAACCCAATTCAAGATGACAAAGTTAAACAACATTAAACAAAAAATGGCTAGAACTTTATCAGTTTAACAGATACTGAGCTAAAATTCACAGTATTCAAATGTTATTTAATATATCTTTATATAACCATCAAAATCGCATTACATTGTTATTCCATCTGGAATGTTATTAAAATCCCTGCCAAAGATAATCCCTGGGTGGCCCAGAAGTGCTATAGCAAGGTTGCTGCCGCTATTTATGCTTTTAAATTTCCACAGAATATCATGTAAAGAAACGTGTGATGTGGAATTGATCACAATTTAAGAGCTTATAAAACAGCGTTCACATGAATTGGTATAAAACTTTGGATTAGAGCTGGTTAGAGCTGGGTTGTTGAGAGCTTTGTGTGTTAGAAGTAAGATTTTAAACTCCATCCTGAATTTGACAGGGAGTCAATGGAGAGAAGCTAAAACTGGAGAAATCTGATCTGTCCTCCTAACTTTCATTAGAACTCCAGCAGCAGCATTTTGGATCAACTGAAGACTTTTTTAAAGAGTTTTTTGAACGTCCAGATGAATAATTACAACAGTCCACCCTAAAAATGAAAGATGAGTCACGATTTGAATCCTTCCCAGTGTTCAGCTTTTTTCAGTCTTGTTGACATGTTGTTGCATATTTTAATATTTGACAATGGGTGAAATGTTTGGAGTTGTCAGAAGATGAGGTTTTCACTTTGTGTTTGTCTCATTACTGAAACATTCACTTCTTTTTTCCAGTGTTTGTTGGAAGCAGGAGTTTACTTAACTTAATGTTACACAGCTGGATTTGTTCTTGTATTTCTTCTTTAGTTTACCTGCATAGATCAAAGTAAAAATGATTACCTTACTCATGAAATGTAAAAAGCCCAGCATTTTTCCAGCTGCTATGAAGCTTTGTTCCACTTCTGCTCTCCTAC
Organism: Kryptolebias marmoratus; assembly: GCF_001649575.2. NCBI lineage: Eukaryota > Metazoa > Chordata > Actinopteri > Cyprinodontiformes > Rivulidae > Kryptolebias > Kryptolebias marmoratus. Next base: position 26,250,537 of record NC_051442.1, read on the forward strand.
AATAACAGCTGTTGATCCCAGTGTCACTTTCCATGCTCAGATACTGCCAGCACGAGGCCACGTAGTTTCCAGTGGAAAACTGTTTAACCTACATTGGGTCTGTTTGGGGAAAAACTGAACAGAAACATACAGACATGTGGCTTGATTTCTCCTGCTTTAAACAGTGTAAAGTAGCACAGTGCGTTGGGTTCTGCACCACAAACCCAAAGAGGAGGAGTAAATCGGGAGCACCATCTGAAAGTTGGTCTGCCTGATCCCACAGAGTCTTCATTGTAACATCTCTCCCAGCCAACACTTTCAAACCGAGCCGTCAGCTGCAGTCCTGGACTCAGTTCAAACACATCTTTCTTCAGCAAATCACAGCAGAAGAGATTTTCCACCATGAGCATCTCCCAGTGGGGCTTGAAGTTGTTTACAGAATGAAAAAATAACACATCTTTAAAACAGCTGTAATAATTTAAAAAAAACTAAAATTATATTTAATGTGGAGAACTGAGTGAAAAAAATTGAACATCTGTATTCTGCATGGAAAGGCTGAGGGAGCCATTGATGTTCTTCATTTGTGAAGTCATTATTAAAGTATTTAATTCTACCTGAGAACTGACCTGAGTTTATTTTGAAATGTTACATATTTGTATCTAAATCACACACATTGAAATGTCTGGAGAAACAAAAAAATACAAGAAGTAAAAAAAGATTTTGCAGGTAAAAAAACATGGATCAGTGGGGTTTTGTTGGATTGTATGCAAACACAGAAAAGTCCTTAAAATAAGTATGAGAAAATAAAAAAAGTACAGATACCACAAATTGCTACAACTACTAGTATTTTTATTTTTTATTTTTTGGAGGGGTGGGGGGTTAAATCTAGATATAAGACATTAGCTAAACAAAACAAGGTTTTTTTAATCAAGAAATGATTTCAATGTGAAAATGAGTTTTTTGTGTGTTAAACAGTTTTAATATTCATTATCTCTGACACTTGGAAACAGATCATTGAAACAAACAGATGAAAGCACTTTTCTAATGTATTTCTGCACATGTTTGATATGTGATAGAGTAGACAAAACAATTTTTAAAGGAAATTATTGTTTATTTTACAAAGATATGCTAAAATATAAAAAAAATATTAAGACTAAAATATTAAATATTAAAAATGTATTAATATTTACAACAATATGCTAAAATATTATGGACAGATTTGTTGGTACCCCTAAAGAAACTATTATTCTTTGAAAGTCATGTTTCAAACTACAGAGGCCTAAAATGTGATTAAAGTTTTAAAAGTTAATAAGCTCAAAGGTCCTAAAAAGTTTTAAATATTTCCAGATTTTCCATATTAGGAATTAAAATACATTTAGTTTTGTCGTTTTTTGCATGTTTATTCATTTATTGCTCCTTTCATCAAGTCTTTTTTTTTTAATGCATTCAGCATTTATTTATTTTGTCAGAGTTCTGTCTAAGAATTTCAGATGTTATTGTTTTGTAACAAAACTAAAAGGCCCATCATCCAGCACCTCTGTCAGACATTCGTTTTTCTTAGTGAACAAATCCAGTTGCTCTGCTCCTGAAACTGGTTTAGATTGATCAAGTTGGTGCTCCTAATGTTGTGTGCATGGTTGTACAAGTAAAGCTGTGTTTTGTTTTCTTTCCAGTCAAGTCATTTCTTGTTTTTTATGAGAGTATATTACAACTCACCTTAGGTATGTTCGAGAGATTCTCCTACAACTTGGACAACCCAAACAAACAATGTTTTTTTAGACTTTTTAATACAAATGTTCTCAACACATTCCCGGAGCTACAGGTTCACACTGGTGTAACGTCCAGCCAGGATGGAGCAGGTGCATTTCCCAATACACATGGGCCAAAATGAAAGTGGGGAAGGTGGGGAAGGTGAGAAGGAATGGTATGGAGACTCTGCCAACTGGCTAAACCTTCCATTAATGTTTCCCTAACGTTCAGTCCCTGGTAAACAAGATTGACTACCTCCTTTATCGGATAGCTGCACAGAGATACATATAGGAGTGCCCTGTGGAAAATGCACTGTAGTCCAGCGTGACATGATCAATAGACATAAAAATTCACAAGATACTTCAAAATGCAAGATGCAATTCAATGCAATTCACAAGATACTTCAAAATGCAAGCCAAGATACTTCAAAATGCAAGCCAAAATCACATGCACATTAATCTCACTCCAGTGGAAGAATGTGCAACAACACCTCAAGGATAAGGGAATAAGAGACACTCTTTACTAAACAAGAAAACCAACTTTAAATAGAAGTGGGGATCTCTGATTTTAGCTTTCTAAAACCTACAATGGAGCATTAAGCCTGATACCCAGTCATTTTACATCTAATTCATACCTTCATGCATGTTACCCAAACATCTCTTTTGTGAGTCAGACAAACAAAAGAGATTTTTCCATTGTCCAGTCTCAGCAAGACTTGCTTCATCCTAATTCAGTTCATCACGGTCCCTGCAGTTTTCCATTTAGCTGAGTACCGTCTCAATGTGTATGGGTCATCATAGCATGGCTACCTGAAACTTACCAACAATGGGCAAATAAGTTAAATAAAGTCACAAAACACTCATTTCCCTTGTTTTCCAAAAATTTTGTGACTGAGTGGAGGCCACCTTCCCTCCACTGGTCGGACCTGGTAAATAGAGTTCATTTGGTCTAGCTTCCTCTGAATTATGCTGTCAGCCAAAAGGCATGGAAACATCAGCACCTTCTCATAGTACGACAGTGTTAGTTTATGTGTTTCCATTTTGATGGATATATTACATGTATGTTAAAAAAGTGTTTTAAATAAAAACAAATTGTGCGATTGCAAAATTTGAAAAACTCTGGGTTTCTTGATTATGATTGACACTGCTCTCTGGCCAGTCAATGGCCTGCAGTCTGCTGACGTCAAATCTTCAGCTCAAGTCAGCTTGCTTGGAACCTCGGCCAAGTAGGTACTAAGAAGTACTAAGTAGGTACTAAGAAATACTAAGAAGTACTAAGAAGCGAGCTGAAAGTGGACGGGACCACCCAATGGAATAACTCTGAACCAGTGCTGGGTCGACTTGAGTGGAGCTAAGTCAAGCCCATGGAAAAGGGCCAAAAGACCTTATAACGACCCTCCAGTCGGAAGGGAGTAATTTAGAGAGTGTACTTTATCAGACTGTTGAAAAAGAAGGTATTATTAGAGGTCAGACGCTCACCCAAGTCTATAGATGCTTTGTTGAGAGTGTCCTCACCAATGGCAACACCATGTTGGCTAAGAGACAATTGTTAGAATAGATCAATAAAATGGCAGAGAGGGTGATCAGCTCTGACCTCACCTTTACTGGCACAATATACACTTCACACTGCAAAGGGAAAGTACAGACCATACCCAGCTTATTCTTTCTTCAAGTGGGTGAACACAACCTGAGACACTCACAAGGGACAATTTCACAACAGCTTCTTCCCTGCAGGTGGCACAAGACATTAAGGAGAGGAAGAAGTACCTCACACAACAACCCCTTTAGATGTAAACTAAAGTTAACTACCTCACAGACCACTCTGCTCTTCCACCATACATAATAATACATATGGCTGCCCATGTACAGGTGCTGGTCATAAAATTAGAATATCATGAAAAAGTAGATTGATTTCAGTAATTCCATTTAAAAAGTGAAACTTGTATATTATATTCATACATTACATACAAACTCATATATTTCAAATGTTTATTTTGTTTAATTTTGTTGAT